>NW_015392877.1:0-16516 GCF_001527695.2 Protobothrops mucrosquamatus
AAAATGTTTAATGTTTCGGCATGTAGTTTTATTCAAACCAATAACCTATATACTAATTTATGGGCTTTTAAAAAACAAACTAACAGATTACTTACTTCTGGGATCTATACACAACATTTATATTTTCTGTTTAGCAAATACAACCAGCTCCCTCCTGAGAAAAAAATATAGTCCCCAAAATATACCCTAACAAACTTTGGCCCTTAAGAAATTTCAGAATACAGTAACTGAAGTCCCAGGGGCAAAGTAATTAGTGAATAAATGCACAGAGTTGGGATTTTGGGAATACTAAAATTTTTAGTACTGAAATTATATTCGCAACCTAATATTTGTAGCAAACATACAGAGATTTGTTCTGAACATATGGCTTATAGGAGAGCACTGAAATCATAAGAGACTAGAACTTCCTCCAGTCAGTTAGCATATGATTATCAACGAATGAGAAGTGTAGGAAAGAATCCAATGGATGTAATGCCTCATGCTTTTCTCCTTTGCCAGTCCTGCAGTTCTCCTAGAACAGGGGTCTTCAAACTTGGCAACTTTAAGACTTGTGGACTTCAACTCCCAGAGTTCCTCAGCCAGGGGAGGAATTCTGGGAGTTGAAGTCCACAAGTCTTAAAGTTGCCAAGTCTGAAGGCCCCTGTCCTAGAATTAGAGGCAGATTGCCTAGAGAGGAAAGTCTGCACTACTATCTATCTCCCAGGGTTCTAAACATGTTGGAAGTCAACATGAGTAGAAGGAGGTCTCTTCTGCACAGGTTTACCTCTCCGATGTGTGGAAGATGATGAGGATATAACATAATGGACTACTCACTTGCCTTCCATGTTGTAGAGCAGGGGTCTTCAAACTTGGCCCGTTTATGACTTGTGGACTTCAACTCCCAGAATTCCTCAGCCAGCATGCCTGGCTGAGGAATTCTGGGAGTTGAAGTCCACAAGTCATAAAAGGGCCAAGTTTGAAGACCCCTGTTATAGAGTCTCCTGCTTGAGCAGGGAATTGGACTAGAAGAACTCCAAGGTCCTTTCCAACCCTATTATTCTATGTTCTGGGATTCTAACTTTAATGAAACATGGGATGGAATGGAGGAAGATGACATAAGTACTTCTTAGGGTCTCATCTTCACCATTTCTTGCAGCAAACCAGGGAAGATTGACAGTGGTCTACATTTTCTTTGTAAATTCAATCTTGTTATTTAGGAATGAAAGTCAGATTCATTTAACCTATTTTTTTATTACCACAATTAGTATTACTTAGTCAGACAGCTAAGTAACAATTAATGAAGAATTAATTAAATTAATCAGTGGAACAACCTGCCTCCAGAAGTTGTGAATGCTCCAACACTGGAAGTTTTTAAGAAGAGACTGGACAGCCATTTGTCTGAAATGGTATGGGGCAGGGGTGTCAAACTCGCAATGTCACATGACGTGTCGTGACATATCGCAACTTTTTTGCCATTGCCGGCATTGGGATAGGCACGGCTTTGTTATGATGCATCCGGCCCGTGGGCCGGCAGTTTGACACCCCTGGTATAGGGTTTCCTGCCTGAGCAGAGGATTGGACTAGAAGACCTCCAAGGTCCCTTCCAACTCTATTACTACTACTATTACTACTACTACTACTATTTTTATTATTATATTTTTTCAAGGTCATTCTAAAAGAGAGTATGGAAAGAAAATAATAAATAAATAAAAATTAACATTTAAAAGCAACAAAGAACCTTGGCAATGCGTGATATGTCCCTGAAAATATTAGTCTTCTAAAAGTCCTTTTACCTTCCCTTGAAATTTATATGATGTTACTTCCAAGCATAAATATAAAACCTACCTTGAAATTGGGAATATGAGACTCGGTAAATATATATTATTTTACTGTCTCTTTTAGAAAGGCGGTATTTCAGTCTGTATTCTAGCCCACCCATAACTTTTCCTAATATATGGAGCTGTTAGCAATAAGCAATTTCCTCAATAAAAATGTTTTCAAAACAAATAAATTTTCCTGATGTATTTTTAATATAAGTATAAAGTTCATTGATGCAAACTCTTTTAGGCTCTTTTTTTAAATAAACAACTTTCCCTTTTTATATCTAACTTCATACACAGCCTGTTTCAGCTGCATTCTTCACTTTTTTTTTTTTACTGGTGCAATTTTCTAATCTCAAAATAGTCTTCAGTTTCAGTCTCTTCTACATATTGGAGTGGATTCTGGGAGATCAGAAACCTATTGAAATTGTGTCAGATCTAGTCTTGTGCCTTATTGACTTACCCATTGAATAAAATACTGAAATAAATATTTACTGCTGATTTAGAGGACAATTACGATTTGATTAAAATCTACGTGTTTTTCATTATTTTCAATACGTTTCTCATTATTTTAATTGATGTTGTTGATTTTTTTTCCAGCTGCTATTTTTTATATTTATAATATTGTTATATTGCATTTATTCTAAGTATTGTGGGTTGGTTTTTTAAAAAAAATTAACAATCCTGTAATTTCTTGCCTCGGGTTGGAGTTAGAGCAATTGAACGCAGCTGAGCGTTTACCGGCCGGATGCCCTTCTTGACACCTATGCGGAGTTCACAGCAGATATTTTCTCTTTGTGCCCAGAGACAGAAATATCTGCTGTTATCTAGGATTGAACTCATAGCCTCCAGATTGTGAGGCAAGAGCTCCACCTCTAGGCCACAACACCGCTATATTTTAAGTATTGTTAGCTGCTTAGAATTATGATCTTCGCAAGATAGGCGGCTTTATAAATTCACTACATTGTGCCAAGTAATGCAAAAATTGTAATTGATAAGTTGAGATTCTATTCATTCTTGTGTCCAAGTACTTTTCCAGATCTTTTGGTATAGCACCAAGTTCACTAGCCATTGTCGATAACATTGCAACTACTGTTTCCCACATTTGTTTATTCTCTGTTTGAAGGGCATTCTTACTTTCCTCTTGTTTCTTGCTCATTGACCCATTTATCTCCAGTTATTGCAGTGTAGTTATTGATATCATCCACAGCAGCAAGCAGCATCTTACGTGTTTCCACTGTGGTTCCACGATTTCCATTGCAGGCACATCATATTGTATAAACAGAGGGATAAAATCAAGATCACGAAAAAGTATTAGTACCGCTTTATAAAACCCTAGTAAGACCATACCTGGAATACTGCAGCCAATTTTGATCACCATATCACAAAAAAGATGTTGAGAGTTTGGAAAAAATTTAGAGAAGAGCAACTAAGATGATCAAAGGCCTGGAGACTAAAACATATGAAGAATGGCTGCAGGACTTGGGTTTTGCTAGTCTAAAGAAAAGAAGAAATAGGGGAGACATGATAGCAGTGTTCCAGTATCTGAGGGGCTGCCACAAGGCAGAGGAGGCCAGGTTGTTCACCAAAGCACCAGAGGGAAGGACGAGAAACAATGGTTGGAAACTGATCAAAGAGAGAAGCAACCTGGAATTAAGGAGAAACTTTCTGACAGTGGGGACAATCAACCAGTGGAATAGCTTGCCTCCAGAAATCATGGGTGCACCATCATGGAGATTTTTAAGAAGAGACTAGACAGTCACTTGTCTGAGATGGTATAGGTTCTCCTGCCTGAGCAGAGGGCTGGACTAGAAGACCTCCAAGGTCCCTTCCAGCTCTATTCTATATATAATCAATAGTCTCAATGAACTATAAGTAACTTTTGCTGAAATAAGCATAACCACATTTATGAGTCAACAGTTGACTTTAGACCATGCTGCAACACGCTTCTTAATAAAAACAGAACACACTTAATGAATAGCACAACTATCAGCCTTCCTTTGTTGGGAAATCAGCTTTGATTTACAGCTACTCTGAATTATGTTCCCAGTTACAAAGAGGTTTTCTTACCTGACTATTCATATGGCTGAAGAAGCGTTCGCCAGATGTTTTTTTAGGTGTTTTAGTCAGCAGTATGTTAATGAAGAGGTATTACCATCAAATACTTTAACAGCTGCAATTTAAACTGGCAGGTGCACCATTATAGATTAATATATGCAACGAGGAAGCAAAATGCTGTCACCCTCCTTCAAGACAAAATAAATGCCACAGAAGTAGGTGAGCTGTGACAGATGCTAAATTTCTGAACTGTCACGCCAGAATGAAAGGAAGATTAATGAGGGTCCTTAAATGTTTTTCACATTCACAGTAATACTCTGAATTCTGCTATTTTATGCTTTATACTTGCATAGTAGTCTGTCTACAGATAATAAGACTGTATTTATAAACAATTCGTTCAGCTGTGTAGCACAGAATTTAGGTTTTCTTTCATCCTTAGCCATTGCCATTTTAGCAAAATTTTATTCACAATTTAATTCAAAACTAGATGGTAATGGGTACATCGGGAGAATGGATTAGGTGGAAAATGTTCAAATTCTAACATGGGCTAACCTGATCTCACAATCTAACAGATAGGAGTGTAATTCTCCCGTCAGCTTGTACACTTAGCAAAATGGTTAAGATTGTTTATCAGCTCCAAGAAATGTCACATGCATTTTTAGGATCTGCATTTTAAGACAAGTGCAATTAAAATACAGCTACAAAGTCAAATTATGTGGATTATTTTTTTTAAATGCAGACAATGCAAAAAAACAACAGCCCAAAAAACCAAAAACACTAACACAAATGAAAATACTTTATTTGTAAAAGGGGTTTTTTTTGTCCATTAGTTAAAGAAATAAAACTAACCACATGCCGGCAACAATAATAAATATTTTATTTCTCCTGCAAGATATTGTGATCAGGCTTTCTGTTTGCTATAAATTTATATTGGTTTTCTCAGCTCTGTCCCATTCTTTAGAGGAACTATGTACACTATGTAAGTGTAGGAGATGACCTGGTTGAGTCCGAGGGAGGAGTCAAATGCATCATCAGTCATGAGTCATGTGTCCCTGGCACCCACAAGAGGTCTAAGTCCAGCCCACCTTAAATGCCCTTCTTATCTCCTGCTCATTTCCCTTGACGTTTAGTAGCTCAGATTCTTGTACAGAGCTATGCTTGCAATAACTCTTTATACTCATTTGAACTGCCTGAATCTCCTCATTTCCCTGACGCTTGACAGTAAGGTTGGAAAGCTATCACTACAGGTTTGGGGTTCCTACTCAGTGGTGTGAAGAGTGTAAGAGTATAAAAGCTGGCACAATGTGCCATTTGTTGCAGGTAAGCATTGTTAATAATGGACTAGGAGGAATGGATGACACCTTAGTAAAAAAAAACATGAAAAAAATATCTAGATGATTTTGAAACTGCTAGGTTTAAAATTGTGTGTTGTCTTATATTTCATTATCTGATAGAAACACAGTCCTCGAGGAA
Organism: Protobothrops mucrosquamatus; assembly: GCF_001527695.2. Taxonomy (NCBI): domain Eukaryota; kingdom Metazoa; phylum Chordata; class Lepidosauria; order Squamata; family Viperidae; genus Protobothrops; species Protobothrops mucrosquamatus. Next base: position 5,331 of record NW_015392877.1, read on the forward strand.
CCCCATATACCATATTCATCATTCTCAAATCCTGCCTTGGGACTATCCCATGCAAATTTTGGGAGGTCACGATGACAGACCAGAGACTTTGTTTCTTACATATGGAAGCTACATGAAAATAATTTCCTTAAGGTCCAGTGCAAGACTTGTGGAAAGCATGTCTCAAGGTAACGGGGTGAACATGGGTGTCTACTAACTCCGTTCCTATTTAGCCTTTTATTTAAACTCTGAAACCCAGGTGCTTTGAAACCCACATTACTATGCTATGTTTTTGATCAGTAATGAATTTCCTCCCATGATGTATGCCAATGACACTCTCATTCTTTGTTTCTGATGTAAGGACCAAAAAGCGTGCTTCAGTCCTTTGCAATGTATTGTGAAGAATGAAGTTTCATTCTAAATTACTCTACATTTATGTGCATGGAGATTGTCAGTCATCCAGCTCATGGTTGTCCCAAAGGTGCTTTTTCAAAAGGCAACTGGACTTTGCTTTGCCTTGAAGTCATTTTCCTTCTCATTCAAGAAGCTTCTTCAATTCTGAATAACTGAAGTAGCTTCTTGAGTGAGAAGTGAAACATCTCAAGGAAAAACAAAGTCCAGCTGCCTTTTGAAAAGCACCTTTGGGACTCTAAATATATACTCCAAAGTTATGATCTTTTTAAAAAAAACAGACATAATTGTCAGATCAATGGCCACATTCTTTAGCAAGTAAGGCAATACATCATGTTTTAGGATTCAGATTGGAATGTCCAAATTCTGTGAATCACAGAAAACAATCTGAAGTCTGCATTCAAATCAAACCTTTGCTGTTGTCATGGCCAACAGAAAAAGGTATCAACAGAAAAATAACAAACAGTGATATTTAAATCTGAATGAAAAGTTGTACATTAAAATCAGTTAGATGGATACTGAGAGCACATGTGAAGTAATATTGTATTAACCCACTTCTAAAGTAAAATTTTAGTTAAGGTTTTATGTAGTCTAGTAGACTGAGGAGTTAGAAAACAACAGCAGCAATGCAGATAATTACATGTAACCTTTATTGGGTCTACTTAATAGATTGAGTCTAAAAGAGATAAAAACGTTGTTCTATTATTTATATTTCCTTAACTAGCCTGTATCTTAACTAAGTGATCCCATGCTGTTAGTAATGTAAATTTAGTAACCACATCTTATTTTGGAATTTTTGTAACAAATCAGACATAGAATTCATCTGAATGGCCAGGAAATGTTTTAAAAGGGTTCAATGAAGATCTCTGTAGAAGTGGCCCTATAGCAGGATATGGGCCAGACATTCAGTGGTCCCTTAGCCACATGGACAGAGTATTTCCACATAGGAGATCCACCTATATCTGCTTTTAAGAACTACTGTTCAAAAACATAAAAATCTAAGCAATGTAAAAGCCTTAGAAGCTAGCATTTTAAGACACTGTTATCCAATGGGCGATATTTTGCTCTCTAGATTTTCCAGGGGAAAAGCAAATGTATCTATAAAGAGATTCATCATTGTGAAAAGTACAATCTAAATTCCTGAGAAAGACTGGTGGCATTCCATCTTGTGTTTCAACTATCACAGTATAAATCAAAGCTGGGCTTGATTTCTCTAAACCTCAGATTTGGCAAAGCAGATTTGCATATTGGCGAAATCACTTATATCAGACATGTCAAGCTCGCGATATCATGTGACATCGCACAACGTATCGGGACGTTTTGCCATTGCCGGCAATGGGGTGCACGTGGCTTCCTGATGATGCATTCGGCCCACGGGCCAGCAGCTTGACACCCCGACTTATATGATCCAGATGTTGTTGGTCCCTTAAGAGTGCATAATCAACATCACTCCATGCAGCTAATTCCACCGGAATCAAATTTAATGACTTGTAACCTTTCTCCATCTTTAAAAGCATCTGATGGAAATGCAAAACCAAAGAAATTGTAAAATCAGTACACAAAATGAGCTTAGCCCAACCACCTGTTGCTATGCAATCAGAAATCCAAATGGAAAGTTTAGTAACCTTTGCTAGGTGCCTGCCTTTTAAAAAAATATGTTATTCCTTACAAGAGAGGTTTCCTGGTATCTCATATGAGAAACTCCTATGTCAATGCCTTTCTGGATCTGCTAAGACTAGTCAGTGTTCACGCATGATTGTTCTGTTCCTTGAACTGGGACTCCTGACATTTGCTCATAACACACCTAAAACAATATGCCAAGTAGCTTTTGTGCCTACCTTTTTTTAAATCAGATTAAAACCCAGATACTACTTTTACAAAATGGCCAAATTTGTCTCTAAAGTTATGAGTATTGGGAAACAAATGGTGCTTTAAAGGTAGATCAGTATGTTTAGATTTAACGTTGTCTATATCAGAAACTTTAACTCATGTTTCCTTTCTCCATTTCCACATTTGCTGTTTCTTTCTGTTGATATATTCTTTCTCTCTTCCAAACCAAAACTAACAAACAATGCAAACCAAAATGATAGTAATGTAAACTCTTAGTTTCATTTACTCTATATAGTCTAAGTTGCTGGATCTGTTGTTGATTTCAGTCCATTCTTTTTAATTTTATTTATATTTATGCCATCCGTGTCCATATTGTATTACCATATCATAATTTTATAATTTTACTATTAATAGCAACTACCTTACAAAGAATTGCCTTAGGAATTCTTATAGCCTTCTTACTAATCTGTTATTCCATGCTCTAATTTGTCATGCCTATTATGCTTGCATTTTTGTACATTTTATATTGGCCTATGATTGAAAGATGGGACTAGCCTGATGGTACGAGCAGTTAACAAATAGAATTGATTGCCTTATATCATAGATCTTCTCCTTCACACTTAGCTTGGATAGCTATCTATCCAAACTAGATAGTAAATCCTGCATTGAGCAAGGGATTTATAGCAATGGCAAAACCTGGGGGTGGAGTTAAAAGAGAGATCAGTCTAGAATCCCTACATAGCTCCATCTCCAGGTTCTGCCACTCTTCCCTACACATTCCAATTTTTTGATTCTATGAATCAATGAAATACAAAAGTGTGTCATTTGTGTATGATATAAATAGATGCTAATTACATAATTGCTGTAGATGTTTTAAAGGTAAATTTAAGGGAAGTTTAATTTTCTCCTCTGGACTGATGACGATGACGATGACGATGACGATGACGATGACGATGATGATGATGATGATGATGATGATGATGATGATGATGATGATGTTATCCATTCAGTCATGTCTGACTCTTGGCAATTCTATAGGCCAGGTCTTACCACATCTTCCAGTCTTGCACTACTTCTTTGAGTTTTTCTACACTCTGGCTGGTGTCAGCTTTGATGGAATCCAGCCACCATGGTCTTTGATAGCCTTGTTTCCCTTTACTGGTAACTCTTCCAAACATAATTGCTTTCTCCAGTGACATGGGCCAAAGTAAGTGAGACACCTCTGGACTACATGGTTGCATGGTTGCAATAGACTTGTGTGTTATATTAGACAGATGTTTGGATAGAAATCTTGTCTACTACATCCAAAGTTCATTAAATTTAAGAGAGAGGGAAAAAAGAAGAAAACATACACTTGCTGCCCTTTTTTCAATCAAGTAATTACCACCATATTCTTTTCCCCATCCTCTTTGGCCATTTTTAATCTTCAAATCCAGAAATCATCAATTCAGTCTTTTCTTCTTTCAACAGAAAATATCCATATACAGTAGTGGCCAAAACTGTGGAAATCTTTTGGGAAAAATGTACAGTAGAAATGCCACCTTTGGTTAAGTTTCCACCCATTTTTCTTCTAATTTCTTTATAATTGTAGCCTTATTCACTTAATAATACTATTTTACATTGCTTTCTGGGCAACCAGTCAACTCTTTGCACCATTACTTTAATTTTATTACATTTTACAAGCTCACTAAATGAAAGAACACCAAAAAAACCCAACCAACTTGATAGCGATCACATAACACACTGACAAATGACCTCCTCTCAGCTTCAATACATGACATCAATAACTGAATCCTACTGTGATCTGATTGGCTCATTGCCAAAACACCTGATTGGCTCTCTAAACACTCAGGCTCATTGGCTACAATCAGATGAAGGAAAGCTACCTGATATCAACCTAAGCAAGTTGTGCTTCCTTTTTCTGGTTATTTGGCTATAACTTTTCATAGAATACAGTACAGATAATTGAACAAACTTTGTTGCATTACATTCTTTATTAAATTATCTTTCCATTGATATATAATTTTATGGTACTACTCCCAAAAAAAGTGTTATTAGCCATCAAACCTCAAAAATACACTTTTCCCAAAAGGTTTCCACAATTTTGGCCACTACCGTAAGGTTTCCAGTCTTTCAGAAAAAGTCTATGTCACTTTTTCCTAACCAAAGTGGTCAGTTTTTCCATTTCTTCAAATTCAGTTAATTTGATAATCCAAGCTTCCACTGTAGCTTTTCATTATTTATCTTTTTGCATGCAATAATCTTGCCACATACTATTCCTGTGTTCTGCATGACAGTGCTTACTTACCCCAAAGGGAAATAGTTTGATTGGAATGCATTTATGTACAATTTAATCTAAAAGTTAAGAAAAAGAATAAAAATGCTGCTTTGTTCTTTTCAAGCATTAAGGGCGTTTTGGGATGTTATTTTGTTGCTTAACATTCTCTAAACAATTAGACAATGTTTTCCTCTTTGTCCCTGTGTGAATTGGCTCAATCTGTTTGATCAGTTAGTTTTATGAGGATTTAAGGACTGAGACTGGTTTAAGTGCATTTATTAATCCCTGGAAAACATACTTACAGTGACAGAATTGCCTGTCTGAAAGAGGAAAATGTTTTTAAAAAGGACAGATTAGATTAATGACTGAAACTCAAATTAGATTTGCAAATAAATAAACAAACAAACCTCCAGATATAATAGAATCATTGCATAATAATGTTATAGTCTTTATAACACTAGTGCATCTAAACTGGCATAATTATTTCATCAGCATTATTAAATATGATTAATTGAAAAGTTAATTAGTAATGTGTCAAGAAATAGTATTTGGGTGAGAAACTGAGCTGTTATTTTATTTCCTTCCTGGTCTCTGTAATGGTATTTTGTTCCACATCAGTTTTAGAACTAATTTATGTCACGAGCATCAGCCATGAAGAAATTTATATCAAAATCATAGCTGCTAATTATATATTTGGTTTCTGCACAGCTATATTAATATTACAATATTACAGGGAGGGAGGGAGGGAGGGAGGGAGGGAGGGAGGAAGGAAGGAAGGAAGGAAGGAAGGAAGGAAGGAAGGAAGGAAGGAAGATTGTATCATCACTAATAAATGGCCTTAGGAAAGTTATCCTCTAGTCTCCATTTGTGTTATGTAGGAAAATAACGTTGAGAAACTTGGATTATTGTGTAAAGCTGCAGTGAGAACCTTTTCTCTAATTAAAAAAAAATGATTTGGAAAAAAGAAATTAAACTCCTTTTAGTAAAGATGAAAACCCGCATGGGATAGTGGCTTAGACATTGGAATGAAAGCAGGCCTCAGAGTTCAAGTATCCATTCAACCATGGAACTGATTAGATAACTTGAGAGCAGTTGTTGCCCATCCTATTTTAAATAGTTGCCCTTGTTATGATCTAATGGAGGCCCTGATGTGGCAAGAGCAATGTGAGATAAACATGTAATGAACTTCACTTGCAATTTGGGATCCAGAGATGAAGTCACATTATATGAATGAAGAGTAAAAAGCTAAAGTCCACTCCTTTGTTTCTTACTCCCCTGCCAATCGTACTTATATTTCCAGCCCAAACATAGCCTAGTAAGAGCCAAATCATTCTTGCCAAAGGTCTGAACTTAACTGCTTGCAAACAGCTTTAGAAATTAGACTGAGGGTTGCATAAAATTAGGCAAAAGGTCTAAAACATTCAGTCCATCAGTCCCCATGATACTGGTCATTCTCATCCACAAACCATAATACACATGGCCATAAATCTTCTGTTTTCTGTTCCACAAGACACTTGTTTAATAATAAGGACATACCATAGGAACAATTAACTGAATTGTGAAAACACCACTCCTCTCCCCTTTTGGATTAAGTAACCAGGTAAGTAGCTTGCTTTTTGTTGGAATCTTCAAGAGAAAGGGGAAAAGAAATCAAGAGCTGCCCCAGTTTATATGAAGAAAATATTTTCCCAGACACAGAAAATAATGAAGCGCGTGTTGACTTCTAAGATTAGTAACTGATTGGTTGGACTGGATTATAACCATGTGGCCATTTGAAGTCAGGGCCCCTGAGATAATTGAATGGGCAAAAGGATATATTGATAATCTTGTGCTCTTATGTTGAATGAATATACCTATTATTATTAAAAATTGTAGAGCTAAGAAATAAAATGCAAATATAAAATATTCCAGCATTTAAAATATACTAGAATTTCAATCGTTCAGCAAAATATAATTCAAACAAAACCCTGGGTAAAAAAAAAAGGTTTTAAGCAGTTAACAGAAATAAATTATGAAAATGCCTGACACCTGTACAAATAAAAATATGCACCAAATGGAAAGCCTATTTTGTTCTAAACTCAAAACAAGACAGCTCCGCTCCAAATGTTTTGTGCTCCAACGAAACAAAATTTGAAATGATGAATATTCCATGTTTCCATGGAACAAAAACCCCGTGGGAAAAAATGCCTTCACAGCATGTTCTCAGCCATTAAAAATATCTGGCAGGTGATGGGAGGAAGGGATGAGAAAGGTTTTCTTCGCCCAAGCCACTTTCAGCATGGCAGTAAAACGGGCTGATGATTCTGTTATGTGTCCAGAGAGTGCCTTCTTCCATGGAACATAAAAGAGAATACAAAAAAAATAGTTTCATTAAGGATAATAAATTCTGTGCATCTTGTTGGATTGTTGATTGTGATGGCCTCCACCCTGCTGTTTAGTTAGCAGGTATCACCCAAACGTCCTTATACTTCATGTGCTTCATCCCTGTCTTCAGTACTTCCACTTGGGTATTTAATTAATTGATACCACATGTTAGGTATCTTCTTCTTTTTGTGCCATATCCATTATCGGACGTTGGCGATCATGTTGGCGATCCTGTTTTTATCAGCAGCCGCACGAAAATTGCTGCTGAGTTTCGTCCAAACCAGTCCCTTAGATTTTGAAGCCATGATGTTCTTCTTCTGCCTGGACCTCGTTTGCCTTCAATCTTTCCCTGTAGGATTAAATGGAGTATGCCGTATTTTTCTGGGTGTCGCTACCTGCTATTCTGTGATGCAAAACTGGGATACATAAACCAGGTAAATAAAATAAAAGTCCTAGTTTTAGTCCATAGTGTTTCTAACTTCCAGTGACTGGAAATTCCTTTTAAGAATACCATGGACCATTAGATACTGATTAGAGAATACTGGACTAGACTAGACTAGACTAGACTAGACTAGACTAGACTACTTTATTGGCCAAGTGCAATTAGACAGACAAGGAATTTGCTCATGTGCATAAGCTCTCAGTATACATACAAACAACATTATGATAGGTCATAGATCATAAATCATAGTTGCAATCATTAATTAGTTGTTATAAAAATGGCTAGTACTCATTAGCATGTAAAAGTGAAAAGTAAAAGTAAAGCAAAAAATGAGGTTGTAATGTTACTATCTTATTCTACTGTGCTGAAAAGAGTCAGGACTCAATGTTTTTCTTTTCTTTTTTCCCCTTTTCCCCTACACTTCTTTCTTTTCCCTTTTTTGCCCCCTCCCCATTTTCCCGCTATTTTCATTTTCTTTTGTATTTTATATCTTGATAACCTTAATAAAATTATTATAAAAAAGACCATAGACCAGAGGATTCAACAAAATGTACAATAGCCTGATCAGCTGCATCCACATATTCTCACTGTTTTTATCAGAAAGGCAAAAAGAAAAAGAAAAAAAGAATCACTGCCTCATGTTCCAGGCTCTGCCCTTTAGGGCAGGTATTCAAAGTCACAACATACATACTAAAAAAAGAAGGCTTTCTGTCATGAGGCTGTAAGGCTACTTAGAATATTGTGAGCCCTTTGCTCCTTCCATATGCTGCTGTAGCCTGACCCAGTATGGAGAAATTTTCCCCATCCCTAAACTTCACTTGCAAAATGTTTGTAAACTGTGAGCGATTGTCCTTGCTATTGTTATTATTATTTCACCATGAGAAATTTTTAGATGTTCTGGAAGCGATAACAACAAAAGTGTTCTGCCAGACCTCAATCTAATTTATTTAGTTTAGGCACTGCCTGACTCCAAGCCAGGCACTGAACAATAAAAGCAAACAAAATTCAAAGAATACATATAATGTCAGAGATATAAGATAGGAAACACCAGGGTCACTTTTCTGGGAAAAATAGGAAGTGGCAATATACTGAGTTTTGCTTCTGGAGAAAAGGCAGGGCATGTAGTTAAGATATGTGCAAGAAATTTACTAACTCTTTGTGAGACTCTGTGAAAATGACTGCCTTACCATCCTCCATGGTGGGATCTATATATGCAAAATATTTTGTTCCAGCTAGGAACTGCAACCAAAATTTTGCTTTAAAGAAAAAGGCCTAGTTTATTCGTTCGTTCGTTCGTTCGTTCGTTCGTTCATTCGTTCCTTCCTTCCTTCCTTCCTTCCTTCATGCATGCATGCATGCATGCATGCATTCATTCATTCATTCATTCATTCATTCATTCATTCATTCTTAAGTATTTTTATAAATAATTCAAGACAGCAAACATGGCTAATACTCCTTCCTCCGCCTATTTTCCCCACAACAACCGAGTGGCGTGGGTTGGGCTAAGAGACAATGACTGGCCCCATGTCACCCAGTTGGCTTTCATGCCGAAGGCAGGACTAGAACTCACTGTCTACCAATTTTTAGCCGGGTGCCTTCACCACTAGATGAATCTGGTTCTGATGATAATATGTCCCCAAGTTACAGCTAAATATTGTGTTCCAAAAATAGGAAGCTTAAAAAGATACCCTTAAAGTTATTATAAACATCATACAAGTGAAATGAGCATTAAAGCCTACAGGTTCAACAGGTGTGGCTTAATTTTTTTCATGTGTACAAGAGGGAGGCCAATTTTTTTAGTCAGTTCAAGAGTACCTGACCCAAGGCTTCAGCGGCAGAATCAGCTTCTGATCTGGGAGTTGTTCATCAAGATTGCCCCTTCATTTGACAAGAGTAAGGACCCAAATAATAGAACTTGCAAGACATTGAGGTAAAGTTATATCTTGTAATGTAATGTTACATATTGATATGAGGGGGTCAGGGGACCAGGTTAAATAGGCGGGGGTTTCATGAATGTTAAAAGGCTCAAAAGTTAAACAAGCAGGAGATATTGTACCTTCCAGAAAGGGAATGAAAGCTTTCAGATGTAATGTGAAATTATATACTTCAGGTTTTGTTTTCCCTCAAATGGCTCCTTGTAGAATATTGGAATGTGGCACGTGTCATATTTCAAAAAGCTGTTGTATCCTTCTCACTAACTAGGAGTATAAGTGTCAAAAGTTTAGCTAACAAATCATGAGACTACTTTTTTGCTGTCCTTTCTCTCTGAAAGAAGAAAAAAGAAGAAAGGAAGAAAAATCTTATAAACTAGACATCTTGCAAGTTATAAAAGAGGAGATAGAGTCAGCGTGCTCTCTATTCCGAGCAAAACCTCTTCTGAACATTTAACATTTTGTCTCTCAACTGTATATACACACACATACCCCACACAGAGACAAAGACTGAGAAATACACACACACACACACACATCTATATTCATAAAAAAACTAATAAAATTATCAAAAAGGGGCTTAAGAATTATAAACTGCTCTTACAGACCTCTGTGAAACCTGAGAAAACTATACTACAATAGCTGACATGGCATAAAGTAAAATATAAACAATGAATGTTTGTAGCACAGAAATAAATCTGGGTATTTAAATCTGGCATATTTTCAGGTGGAGAGGCTTTTGAGAAATATGTAAATTGGCCCCATTCTGCACATGGATGAATGCATTATATTAAGATAAATAAACAAATACATTTAAATCCCTAAAAGCCGATTTATCAGAGTGGTAGAATTAGGTAAGGCAGGATCTGCATTCTACGATTAAAGTCAAGTTGCTTAGAGACTAGTTGAGTAGACCATAATTCATCTAGTTATAATAGTCTGGGTTGTATCAGATGATTTATGGAATCATCTGAGAATCCTGATTATCTGTCTCAAGAACAATGTCATATAGCTGAGCAATATTTACTACTTAAATTTACTGTAGAAAACAAGGGAGTAGGAAACAAGAAACGAAAGTACAAGTTCTACCAGATACATCGGAGTTTAAGAAGAATTTAAGGCTGTGAATATGAAATTAGTGATTTGATCCTTTTTCTCATGCTAAATGTATCATACCATAATTTAGATCTTGGATTTTTTTTTTAAAAAAAAGAAACTTACTATATTGGAAATGTGGATTTATATTTGGATCAATTAGAATTACTATCTTTTTCCTTGACATTATTGGACCAATATTTGCTCAGTACTGCATGGTGGAAATATTAACAATTATAACATCTCACTTTGAACCTGTAGTATTTTCTCAGAAATTGCTAGTTCTTACTCATGATTGTTATATTCTAAGCTACAACCCCCCCCCTAAAATCATTCTTTTTAAAATTATGTTCGTGATGAACCAAAATTATATACAAGCACTTAAATATCAAATGGAATAGAGAATTAGAGATTTGTATTTTGCTTTGACCATGGGAAAAGGTATTAAAATCAATGCAAAGAACCTCATTATAACTTTATGTCTCATTCAACAAACAATAATATTTGAGATGTATTTAAATTCATTGTATTGATATAGAAGAAACTTGAGTACATTGTGTTATTGGAGATGAAATGAGATTAATGCTTCATTTCACCATATGAACAGTTCCTATCATTTTTGCACTTGGGAAGAAAGTTATTACATGTATTAACTGAACTGAAACAAGATTTAATATTCTCATATATTCATATTCTACAATGTGTTTCAACGCTATCTGATTTGATCTGCTGCTTTGTTTTGATTCATGACTCTGGCACAAGTGTTTGCAGAAACTTTGTCAGATTGAAGTATTTAATAATAATAATAATAATAATAATAATAATAATAATAATAATAATAATAATAATAATAATA
>NW_015392878.1:0-2518 GCF_001527695.2 Protobothrops mucrosquamatus
TCAGGAAGTATCGTGGCCCTAATTGGCAAAAGAAAGCTCAGGACTGTTTAGGTTGGAAACATGTGGAAGATGCCTTCATCCTGCAGTGGATAGACAATGGTTAAAATGAATTGAAATGAAATTGACCAATTTAGAGAATTCCTAAAATATTGTTGCTATTAAACTCTTGAAGAGCTAATCAAAAGTTCGGTTACAATTTATTGCAACATTGAGCCTCTTTTTCTGGTGGTATTTTATCCTTCTCTCTCAAGAAATCTCTGCTGAGGAGACAGATCCCATATATTCATTATCTTTTTTTTGGTGGGCCTTAATCATAATGAAATTTTGCCAGTAACTGTAGACAGATTATTAGGCTTAAAAAAGTAGCAATACATAAAACCCTAATACAAAGATAGTCTTAGCAGAGCAAGAAGAAAATAAAAATAAGGAAAAAACCCCTCTTGTCCATTTACATACATAGTATAAAACATCATCTATAGCAGATGCAAAAGCCATTTTAACCCAGAACCTGATCTTCAAGGCACTTCTAAAGGATAGTTGATTTAAGGCTCCTTGGAACTCATATACAATAGTATTCCAAAGGGCAGACACTATACCAGAGAAATTTAGTGGTCTCCTGCTTCTCTCACCTATTTCTTCAGATTTGGTTGTAGAATGAAAGAATGTCCTGGAATTTTTATGAGATATATAGAAAAGAACTTTGCTTTGTATGGCTCTCAAGGTACAAAATAGTGCAAAGTGAAACAAACATTGGTTCACTCTTCTCCTGGTAATTAAGAATATCACAAAAATGATTTTTTTATGAGACCCTTAAATGGTGGCTGGTTGGTTAGTTTACTTGTTTAATTGCGTATGTATGTATGTATGTATGTATGTATGTATATATGTATGCATGTATGTATGTTTATTTACAATATTTCTATGGCAGCCCATTTTAAGAATACAACTCTGAGCAGCTGTCAACAACAGTAAAAAACAGAAAACAATACAAAAACAGAAAATGAAAAACTAAACCATTCTTTTTGGATGCATCTGTCATAGAATATAGTCTGGACTTCCAGAAGGAAGGGACTGCATTCTAGAAGGCTGGGAAAGCTAGGGTCAGCAGGAAGGAGATGCAAACGTTTCTCTCTAGCATTTCCCAGAATGTATCTGTAGCCATGCAAATAGTTGCTTTAATCAGACAAGACTAGTTTGAAGCCTTGATCAACTAAGAAAAGGATTAGATACCAGTGGGAAATTGTTAAGTACTCCCTATGCTACAAGTTCAATCAAACTTGGTGATTGGCAATAATGTTAGGACAGTAATACAATGTTGTTTTCCTTTACTTAGATATTATGACCATTCCTTCACAAAGTGAAAAGAAACACGATATCTCTGTTATTTATTGAAATAAACGACCAATTCCAGTAGAGATGAAATTTGTATAGATTGCTCACAGACATTTGTAAAGTTATTTTCTTGATTAAATAAGATTTGACAAAGTCTGAAGAAGTAGCTTAAAATCTATAGGTAATTTCAAGTTAAAAATCTTTTATTAAATAAAAATATTATACCTCAGGAATTAAGGATTATATTGTGATGGAGAATGTATAGTCAACACTGTCATCTGAAACTACTTTTTACAACATATGAAAGAAAATATACATTATAAAAATCAATATAAAGGATGTCCATAACTTTTATAAAGTTCTCCTTTCAGAACTTGGTGACAAGTCACCTAATTTTTTTCTCATTGTTAATGTATTTTCAATTTGCCCAACAAGCAAATATTGTAAACTCATATCAGAAATTGTCCTAGACTACAAATATTTCTCAGAGCCTCCAAAGGGAACTACAAAATGGAGAATGGATTTGCAGTTTGTGCAAGTGGACTGAAAATAATAGATGAAAAACAAATATATTTTCCTTTTGTTTACATTTTACCAAAATGCAAAATGATGTTGATTCCTACAAAGAAAGCATACATCTACCTAATATAGTGCCGACAGAAATTCAAATGATTTACAATCCTTCCACAATCTTTTTCTAGAATTACATCTTACGTATTTCTGCTTGAGTTTTGTTGATTTAATTCTCACTAGTTTAAGCAATTCCTACTATTATACCATTTGTGCATCCAGAAATTTAACAGTTCCATTACCCACATTAACCTTCAAGAATTAAAACCTAATGGATTTCTGACTAATGCCAATGAAACACATCTTCTGCCGCAGATTACCTCCCATCGGCCGGTACGCTCCCACAGAGTGGGTCTCCTCAGGGTGCCGTCAGCCAGACAGTGCCGGCTGGCGACCCCCAGGGGGAGGGCCTTCTCCGTGGGAGCCCCCACCCTCTGGAACGAACTACCCCCAGAGATCCGGGTGATCCCGGATCTCCCCTCCTTCCGCCGCGCCCTAAAGACATGGCTCTTCCAACAAGCGGGATTGGCCTAGGGAATTTTAGTGGGGTTTTTAAGAGAAATTTTAATTATATAGGCCATAACAAATATTTCTTTTTAATTTGGTTTTAAATTAG
>NW_015392878.1:3927-16514 GCF_001527695.2 Protobothrops mucrosquamatus
TGGCAATAACTGCAAAATTGTAATCTTTAGAGAGAGGTGGTATTTTATTTTAAAGCATATACTAGTATACATTTGTAATATAGATCTATATAAAGTAGCTGCTTATGCAGACTCTCTGTATTCCCAGATCCCATAGAGATTTTTGGTTCACTGACTGTTGGCAGGAATAGCCAACACTCCAAAAGATAGGATTAAGATACAGGAGGATCTGGACAGACTTGAACACTGGACGCTATCCAACAAAATAAAATTCAATGGTGAAAAAAGTAAGGTTCTACATTTAGGCAAGAAAAACCAAATGTATAGGTATAGTATAGGGGATACCTTGCTCAACAGTAGTAACTGTGAGAGGGATCTTGGAGTCCTAGTGGACAATCACTTAAATATGAGTCAGCAGTGTGCTTTAGCTGCCAAAAAAGCCAACACAGTGCTAGGCTGCATTAACAGAGGGATAGAATCAAGATCACATGAATTATTAATACCACTTTACAATGCCTTGGTAAGGCCACACTTGGAATACTGCATCCAGTTTTGGTCACTACGATGTAAAAAAGATGTTGAGACTCTAGAAAGAGTACAGAGAAGAGCAACAAAGATGTTTAGGAGACTGGAGGCTAAAACATATAAGGAACAGTTGCTGGAATTTGGTATGTCTAGTTTAATGAAGAGAAGGATGAGGGGGGACATGATAGCAGTGTTCCAATATCTCAGGGGCTGCCACAGAGAAGAGGGAGTCAAGCTATTCTCCAAAGCACCTGAAAACAGGACAAGAAGCAATGGATGGAAACTAATCAAGGAGAGAAGCAACCTAGAACTAAGGAGAAACTTCCTTAGAAGCGGTGAATGCTCCAACATTGGAAGTTTTTAAGAAGAGAGTGGACAGCCATTTGTCCGAAATGGTATAGGGTTTCCTGCCTGAGCAGGGTGTTGGACTAGATGATCTCAAAGGTCCCTTCCAACTTTATTGTTATTATTATAAGTGAGGGGGATGAAATGATGGAAGACACACCTAAAGTACCGCTGGTGAAATACAAAAAGCAAGGATGATTAAGTAATAGTGAGCTTCTTTGTTAGGATATACTTTGTAATCAGAACAATAAAGTGACCTTACTTCTCCAGTAATTGTGTGTACAGATAATTGATTAATATGTGTGTTCTGGACGCATGTCCCTCCTGGTTGGTTAACGCTTCATGTGTTGGGAGGGCAGAACAGATAGAATCCCCCTTCTTTAATATCTATATGAGATCACCGGGATAAGTTATCTATAATATGGAGTGGAATAGCAACAGTATGCTAATATCCACCTGTGCATCTCCATCCTGGGCCAATTAAGCAATGCTGTTCCAGGGTTGGTCTAGTGTCTGGAAACTGTAAAAGTTTGGATAGGGAAGAATGAGCTTCAGTTCAACCTTAGTAGACAGAATGGCTCTCTCCTCATCCCCTATCTCTTACTCTCCCACATCCACTTGCCTGATAAGCTGATATCTTTTACTCTTGCAGGAGACACATTTGCTTGGAAGGAGCTGGTGCACAACTTAGGAATCCTGAGTAGAAGGTGGAAGTTGTGGCATGATCTAAGAAGCATGCCTTCTCTATGGTTATGCCTTCTCTCCTGGTCTTCCAGAAGATCTTAAAGAGCTGACTCTACCCACAAGTATTAGGGCAGAATGAGTCTGAAGTTCAGCAAGTAGATATGTGGTAGACTCTTCCTCTGTGAAGAGTAGTAATTCTTGCTATGGTTGTTTGCGTCTTTTGGATGTCTTTATTGCTTTGGGAGTTGAGGTTCATAATATAACAGGCTCTTGTGTGTGTGTGTGTGTGTGTGTGTGTATGTGTGTGTGTAAGAATAATAAGTAAACAAAATAAACCTGGCCTATCTTGAAAGGTTAACAATTTAACAAGGTTAACAAGTGAAAGTTAAGGTAATTTCTGGAAAGGAAATAATGAAGCTAACATTTTAATTAAATTTGTGAGTGATATTGTTAGAAACATATCACCTGGAGATATCTTGTTGATCAGGCTTATCAATATTTTTCATTATGTGCCAATTGAGTCACTTCAATATGGAGAGTCCCTGTTATATTCTCATGATGAGTATTATTTTTTTAGTTCATTTATCAATACTATAAGTTACAAAGATACAAAAGAAAATAGTAGGAAAGATGGGGGGAAGGGAAAGGAAAAGGGGGGGAAAGAAAAGGCGTTGACTTCCAGCTCCCTTTGGTACAGTAGAATAAGACAATAACATGAAACCTCAACTTTTTATTTTTACATAATAGTATAAACTAACCATTTCTATAACAACAAATCTAACTAAGTGGTAAAACCCAAAATCAAAATTTCATTTTTTTTCTACCTCGAGCACAAAATCCAGAAGCAAGTAGAAACAAAAGTGGTTATGTTTTTGTCTTTAATCAAAACAGTCAGTTTAGCCATCTCTGCTAACTCCATCAACTTCTGCAGCCATTCATCCATTGTGGGAATCAAAGTGTCTTTCCATTTTTGTGCATAAAGCATTTTTGCTGCTGTCAGCATATATAACATCAAAATTCCATTTCCCCCCCAAGTCTTTTTCTATTAAACCCAAAATAAAAGTTTCTGGTTTTATCTTTATATTCACTTTGAGAATCTTTTCTGTTTTCTTTTAAATTATAATTTAATGTAAATTTTAAACCTTTCATCCACATATTCTCCCAAGTTCCTGGTCCACTGAATCATGCAGTGCTTTACATATTCATTTTACAAATTCAAATTCAATAACAATATATAAACTTGGGCAATAATATGTTAATGACTACCACACAGTAGAATTTCCAATTCATTTTTACAAAATCAAACCCATTACTCTTTTTGTCTGATTTAAATCAATAATAATAACTAAAACAAGGATTCCACAAATGGGTTTCTGACCATATTTCATTGTTTTTAGTTAATTAATTACATTATCCTCTCCCTTTTCCTTCTGGTAAAAATGCTTCCTTTACAATATTCTACTTTCTAATTTTATGATTTATATTTTCCACCAGTAATAAACAAAGTAAAGAATTACTAAACATACCGGTAATTTAAAGCTGTTAAATTCAAGAATGACTTTATACAAACACTTGTCTGTATATCTTAAACATACAAAAATAATAAAGTGGCATTTGAGGAGAAAATATTTTGTGTCCATGAGCTGTTTTTTTTACTTTATAAAAATGCATAGAAATCTCAAAATGGGATTAAATAAGTTTTTTTAAAAACAGTGATTATCCTAATCTGATTTGAAAATAATGCTATTTTAAAGAATGTTTGCCAGTTATTAGAAGAGTACAAAGCATTAAAGCTAGTGACTTGTTCTGATATAAATAGTCTGAATAATAAATGCTGTGATATGTTTGTAAACTAGCAATTATGTCACATACTCAACAATTTAAAATATTTCTGAATTGTTCAATCTATCTCCAACTGCATATCTAATGGAAGCAGACACAAATGTTATTATCATTGCTTCTAGTTATCTTCCATTTCCCACTGGAGAGCTTTTGTCAGTGTAACACATTTGTGTTTGTTTTCACCTCTTTATTTGGTTTTGGTTGTAGAGTGGAAATCAGCTAATGATATGTCTTCTTAATACAGACTCTTTTGCTATTGAAGAAGATTAAAATGCTTCAAGATCCCAGAGTTAAATTGAGATTCACAATCACGCTTTCCCTGCTCCTGCCTATGCTGTATTACACCGGGATTTTTTGTTTTCCTCTTTAACACTATAGAGCAGTGGTGGCGAACCTATGGCACGGGTGCCAGAGGTGGCACTCGGAGCCCTCTTTGTGGGCACACATGCCGTTGCCCCAGCCTTGCCTACCCCGCGATCCCCTCCTCTCCAGCAGCCCCCCTGAAGGAGACTTGCCCTCGAGCGTGGCCCACATGGAGCAGCGCAGCCAAGGACATGGCAGCCAGGCAGCATAGACAAAACTCTGCCCTCACACCCTATCATGCAGTTGATGCTGCAGAGCGCGGGCAGAGGGTGTGGCCGCCATAGCGCTGCTGGGCTGCCTGGGCGATCTGTGGCGGGCCCTGGAGGCGGTGAGTGGTCCTGTGGGCAGGCGGGGCAGGGGATGGGGGGNCTATAGAGTCTATTAAAAGATTTTATTAAACAGTGTTTTGTTTTCTATTGTACTGTTGATAAAGGCTAGAAACAATCAGTTATACCCAAGGTCAGGTATTATTGCTGTCTTCCTCCAAGAATTGCAAAAAATGTGGTATATTAATTTTTATGCAGCGAAAATCTAGACTCTTCTTTGCCACCTGTAGTATTAAGCAGTTACAGCTACACTCCATTTGAATAGCTACTCTTCTGAAAAGCCATTAAAAATGTTAAACAATTCTGTCCTTTTCCAGTTTCCTGTAATTACTATATGTCCTAACATTCCATGAGCATTTTAGATCAAGGTCAAGCTTGTCCTTCATGGGGGTGGGGAAGAGTAGATAAATTCCCATATGGCAAACAGGCTAATCTAGGTAATAGATTCAGCATTTATTAATCTGTAAATGTAATGTAAGAAAATCACTCTTAAGAAACTATAGCAGTTGGTAGAGCACTTTAATTTCATATTAAAATATTTCATCTTTCTTTCGTACTTCTTTCTCAGGCTCGACATAGGACAAGGGGAGGAATTTTTATATTTTCAATATATGCTTGATTCCAAATTGAATGTCACTTCAACTATAGTATTATGGGATCATAGATAGATTCCAAGTTGCAAGTTGCAAGTCTCTCTCTGTTTCTGTCTCTGTCTCTCTCCACATGCTCATTTCTAATATTCATACTCATTTTATATATTTCTTATATTGTATACTCTATGTCATGTACTTTTATATTTATATAATATAAAACCTGTGACTGTTTCAAGTTAGGAAGAAGGCAAGATTTTTCCCTAAGCCCACTTTACTGCCAGTTATCCAATGGCTGCTATTGTGAAGAAAGTCAAATATAATTTTGTTTTATTTACAAAGTGCAAAATAACTACTAAAACAGGACATGTTTAAACTGAATAAATAATTTTAAGGATCATACCTTTAATATGGAAATAAACATAAATTTGACAATCATAAAAAGATATCAGAAATTTGGGAATTCCCCAAATCTGAAGAAAGACAAGTTGCTCTAGTTTCTTTAACAATCTTTCCATTTTACTCTTTTTCTGTAATTATGTCTGAATACTAATGATGTGTATTTTACCACTGAAACCTTTTGTCAGAAAGACAAAGTTGTTATGAGGAATTGAAAGTCAACTAATGAAGAATATTGGATGTATCTTTGAAGAATACACAATAATGTATAAGCTCTGTTCTTTATGACAGGCACACATATATATCTACAAACAGAGAATGTAAAATATCAGGTTACTTTTAAGATGTTTACTTTCTTTAGCATAAGTTAATAAGTACTGTGCACAAAAACATAAATAATTAGCTTTGCCTGTAAATCAAGAACACAAAAAATATTAAAGAACCTTGTTATCATCTTGTATCCAGTTTCTTCCGTTGGCCATTACATAAGTAAGCATGGCATCAAGAAAGTTTCAGGTAAGACCAGGAAACAATAGACCTCTCTCATTATAGATCACACTAACCAATTGACTAAATCAATAATAAATGAACTAAAGTAGTATTCTTCATTAAAATAGTACTATAATAATAATAATAATCTATATAAATAAAAATGTAAATGTTCGTTTGTTCAAAATCTTAAATCTCCGAAAGTTCTTCATCGATTGCTTTGAAATTCTGACACAACGTTGCATTCAAATACGCGTGTGTTTTTATATATGTATTATATAGATGTCACACCTGTGACAGGTAAAAACATGCTTTTTTTGAAAAAAACATGAAAAACAGCGCCATCTGTTGGATGTAAAAGCTTTCTCTTTTCTTTCTTTTCCATTTAACCAGACTGAGCCACAGCAACGCATGGCCGGGAACAGAATAATAATAATAATAATAATAATAATAATAATAATAATAATAATAATAATAATAATAATAATAATAATAATAATAATAATAATAATAATAATAATAATAATAATAAAGTTGGAAGGGACCTTGGAGGTCATCGAGTCCAACCCCCTGCTCAGGCAAGAAACCCTACACCATTTCGGACAGATGCTGTCCTCTCTTCTTAAAAACTTCCAGTGTTGTAGCATTCATCGCTTCTGGATGCAGGTTGTTCCATTGGTTAATTGTTCTAACTGTAGGAAGTTTCTCCTTAGTTCTAGGTTGCTTCTCTCCTTGATTAATTTCCATCCGTTGCTTCTTGTCCTGCCCTCAGGGGCTTTGGAGAATAGCTTGATTCCCTCTTCTTTGTGGCAGCCCCTGAGATATTGGAACACTGCTATCATGTCCCCCCTCGTCCTTGTCTTCATTAAACTAGACATACCCAATTCCAGCAACCGTTCCTTATATGTTTTAGCCTCCAGTCCCCTAATCATCTTTGTTGCTCTTCTCTGTACTCTTTCTAGAGTCTCAACATCTTTTTTACATCATGGTGACCAAAACTGGATGCAGTATTCCTAGTGTGGCCTTACCAAGGCACTGTAAAGTGGTATTAACACTTCACATGATCTTGATTCTATCCCTCTGTTAATGCAGCCTAGCACTGTGTTGCCTTTTTTGGCAGCTGCAGCACACTGCTGGCTCATATTTAAGTGATTGTCCACTAGGACTCTGAGATCCCTCTCACAGTTACTACTATTGAGCAAGGTACCACCTATACTATACCTGTACATTTGGTTTTTCTTGCCTAAATGTAGAACCTTACTTTTTTCACCATTGAATTTCATTTTGTTAGATAGCACCCAATATTCACGTCTGTCCAGGTCCTCCTGTATCTTAAGCCTGTCTTTTGGAGTGTTGGCTATTCCTGCCAGCTTGGTGTCATCTGCAAATTTGATAGGTTCTCCATCTATCCCCTCGTCCAAATCGTTGATGAAGATGTTGAAGAGCACTGGGCCTAGAACAGAGCCCTGGGGCAACCCACTACACATTTCCCTCCATGTAGATACAGTTCCATTGAGGACCACATGCTGAGTATGGCCGGTCAGCCAGCTACGAATCCATCTGGTAGTGATGCTGTCTAACCCACTTTTTTCTATCTTATGAGTAGTAGGTTGTGATCTACTTTATCAAATGCCTTACTGAAATCCAAGTAAATTATATCCACAGCTTTCCTCTGATCCACTAATTTTGTCACTTGGTCAAAGAATGCAATAAGGTTTGTTTGGCATGATCTGTTTTTGACAAACCCATGTTGGCTTTTAGTAGTGATTTTGTTTGCCTTCACTTTTTTCTTGTTTTTTACATGTTGAAAGAAGCTTTTTTTGTTATTTTTGACTTTGGTCGCAAGTCTTAGTTCATTATGAGCCTTAGCTTTCCTCATTTCATCTTTGCAGGCTATCAAAGCAATCATGTATTGAAACATGTGAAATTATGAGAAAGAATGTGCATATTTAATGTTACATGTATTAATGGCAGCGAGAATTGTATTTGCCCAACATCGGAAAGATGAAGAATTACCAGCAGAGGAAGAGATAATCAGGAAAAATTTGGACTGTGCAGAAATGGACAGACTTACATTGAAAATGAAGGAGAAAGAAGATTCAGAATACTTTAGAACATGGGATACATTTTATCAATGGCTAGAAAAATGAGGTACAGAGAAAGGAGTTTAACGTGTATTAGTAAGCTAAATATTGGAACCCAGACAACATGTTGCTGATGAAAATTAAAGGATTTGTGATTATAAAAAAATAATAAAATATGGTTATAATAACAGAAAACATGTGAAAGTTACAGAATATAAAGAACAAACTCCGGTTATAGATTACATATACCAACTATTCAGATACTGTTTATTTAGGACAGGAAAAAGTTGAGAAAGAGCTATGCTACTTTCAGACAGTATGGAATTAACACAAATCTTTTAAAGTAGTTGAGAATGCAAAAAGTAAAATGAAAATAGTGGAGTGTAAAATGAAAAGATTCTAGATTTCCTACTTCCTACTTCAGTATGTAAGTCCTAAAATACAAGAGGACTCAATTGCTCTTTCTGCACAAATTCTGTATGAACAACTACTGCATATATAATAAGATTGTCAAGGGCATGACTTAACTTTGCCTTCTCTGCTTATCACTGAAAACCTCTTCTGTAGTCTCCTCAAGTACTTTCAATACCCAGAAGAGGTTTCTATGTAGAAATTCTACTGACATTTCTAGTTATCCTCTGGTCAACTTTCACGTGTTCTGAAAATGCTAAGAGGAGGAGAGGAAACATTTTGACTGTATGAAACACAGGAAAATAAGCTCTCACCTCAGTGATGAGAAATGAATTGCCTCCATTCTATGAAAGTTCTTCATTGAACCAAGCCACTTTGAATAGCAGGATATGTAGGATTTGTGCAAAAGAACATGGGGTTATTATCATAATGTTAATCCTCCTGCTATATGTCCTATTTTGATCATCTTTTAATTGTTTAATAGGAATGAAATTATGTGTCCACTTATTATAAGAGGTTATTTATGAAAGCTGATTGTGAATAATTATTTTTGCTCATTTTGGATATGCTTATGAAATAGTTTCTGATAATACCCAACAATTTGTGGGTCACTTTGCTTCAATCTTTTTCCAGTCTTGCAAACTTTAATATACTACACTTTTCTTTTCTATCCCCAAAGTAATATTTTCATCAGTATTTGGAAAAGAGTGTCCAAGCTATACATTGTAAAAAAAGGAAAAAAATAATTACCTAGGATTTTAGTGGCATATTGTTCACAATGGGCTTCAAAGGAGATAATTACCAGCTGCTTCTTTCTCAGGTAGTTCATACAAAGCTTCCTGGTGTCTATCTTGAATTGAATATGGATGATTTAGCTATTTGAGAATATTATCAAAAGTACCAACCAACAGTATGATGATGGTACAATAGAAGCAAATAAAAATATATATTTTAAATATATCAGTGTTTGCTATGTTACTTGCTGGAACACCTCAAAGTGTTTCTTTGAATTAGTCAACACCTGGAATGAAACTGGTTTAATTAGAAATATCAAGCATCTGAGAAAGGTTCCATATGATAGACTGAAGTAGTACTGTAGTGACGAGTCAATTCCATTTTGAAATATTGAAGCTTCTGTATCCTAAAAGGTTGGATCTTGAGTCAACAAATCAGTGGAAAAAGATGGGAGACTTCATCCAGAGCACAACTGGAAATGTCAAAACTATCAAAAAAGCCTCTAGATTTCGTTATGTGCTGAGTGATTTGAAGCAGACTTTACCATATATGGTTGTAAATGTGTTTTGTTTTTTGTAATCATAATGCTTGTTAATATTGAAATATCCTTGTTTCTGTTTTAAAAAACCCTTAATATAATATTGCATAACTCAGGAGACAGTAAGACAAAGGACTTAGAAGAGAGTTGAAAAAAATAGACTGCATCTAAAAATGATACATACATTGTTAAAGTAAAGTATGTATTAAAAGCCTTTTAGGAAATAATGTTCACTCTCACAAACCCCCACCCATTTCACAGCATTGTTGTTGTAGAGATAATAGGAGGAGGAAACTGTGTTGGATATGGTTGCTGCTTTGATTTATTCGGATAAAAATAAATAAATAAAATAGCAAGGATGGGTTGGAAAGAATTACCTCCTGGCTAACTGTAGAACTAAGCAAAATTGCTTTTACTTGTTGATTTGCTTGATGTGAAAAAAAAGCTTGGTATTTTCTCAATGGAATGGAAATATTTCTCTAGCAGACATGTATAGTATTCAAAATTTTGACTGAATATTTAAATATTACTAGTACCACATATTTAATTTGGGTTTATTATAAATAATATAAGCTAATTGAGTTCACAAGCATCATAGAAGTTACTAAAGATTTGCATCAAGCATTTCAATAAAGTGTCTACCATCTAGCCAAAATCACTACAGAATTAAATCTCTCATTATATTCATTTTCATTTCATCTATCTATCTATCTATCTATCTATCTATCTATCTATCTATCTATCTATCTATCTATCTATCTATCTATCTATCTATCTATCTATCTATCTATCTATCTATCTATCTATCTATCTCTGAGTGCTGCTTAGATGATAACAGATTTCAAAGATTTTGAAGTTAGAAAGTGGTGTCTCTTCCGATTATTCAGACTGACTAAAATGCAAAGCAGCTGAAGCATATCTTTGAAGAAAGACTAGTTTATGAAGTGCCTTCTATTTCTTTTGAATCTTTGAATCATATCCTACATGATAGCTTCGATTTTTTATTACAAGATAGTTGTAAAAAAGTGTTAATTAACTAAGATGAAAAAACACACACTGTAGGGAAGCTCCACTTCCAATTATTGAATGGACTAGCTAATTTACAGCTTCTGATAGACTGAATGTGTATTTTATAGCTACTCCTTCCTCTCACTTGCTACATATATTATAGGTAACAAAGATAAAATACTGATTCTAAAAATAATTTGGTAAAATACATTAAATAATTAATAAGAAAACAGCAATTTTTATCTTACTGATGGCATTTAAATTCTGTTAAAAACACTTTTCTCCTATTCCTTGTATATTGTTTTATGCACAAAGACAAAAAAAGCTCAAAAATATCTTCTTTTGTCTCCCAGTTGGTATAACTTTTAAGAACTCATTCACTCCTTAATTCATCATGTTAAC
Organism: Protobothrops mucrosquamatus; assembly: GCF_001527695.2. Classification (NCBI taxonomy): domain Eukaryota; kingdom Metazoa; phylum Chordata; class Lepidosauria; order Squamata; family Viperidae; genus Protobothrops; species Protobothrops mucrosquamatus. The sequence goes on from NW_015392878.1 coordinate 14,648, forward strand.
ATAGAGTAAACATTTCAGAGCTGCTTCAATTAGCACCTTTCTGTTTAACCAATTTCCTCTGTTTTTTCAGGTTTATTTTGTTTTTCCCTTGTTATTAATGAGACATTGTGATGTTTATTGTGCTTTAGTCCCCTTCCCTCCACTTTTAATTGATCTTGGCATGTGATTTTTGCCAATAAAAGAAATCCGTATGACATTATTTCACAGCTACAGGTTGAGGTACATATTTTGATGCCACAGCCATTACTTCATTTATAATTGATTTGTTGACAGAGACAATGTATAAAATGACAAGAAGGAAAAGAAACTTTGAAATACCATTCAGTGTGAAACTTTACACATCATGCTAAATTATTATGGGCTTCAGAATAAATGGAATAAGCATTTTCACTAACTTAAGCTTCATTAGTAATTAATAGACCTGCATTTTTTGGGTGGAAAGGACTAATATAGCTCTTCAGAGCATCTGCTACCCTTCAATAAGTTTTGTTTTTTAAAAAAAGTATGAAGTGAAGAATATGTTCCCTGTAAAGGCAGATATTTATATGTATATGTTTCTGCCTTTGAGTCAGTGCTGACCCTGGGAGACTGCCAGAAAAAGTCCCTGCAGTTTTATTGGCGAGTTATTCAGAAATGGTTTCAACTTGTTTCCTTCAAAGAGAGAGAATGAATGGTCCAAGGTCAACCTGCTGATTTTGTCCCTGTGGTGGACACAGATTTTCCAGTTTCTAGCCTGATGCCTTAACCACTGTACAGACCAGCTTATTTATTGTATATACTATTTATAATTTTCATAGTTTAGCATCTGGATGCTTTGCTGTGCTCTAGATGTGATGTCAACAGATGTGAATCAGTACTTTGCTAGGGCAACAAATTTTGGGTTTATTCAGTGCCTGATTAAATTCTACTTACATCACTTGAGGTTCAGAATGGAAGACAAGAAGGATGTACATTTAATACTATGTAATTATCTGTTTGTTCTGAATATAGTTTGTCTTCATCTTATGTATATATATATTTAGATATACATTTTCAGCCACATATTTCATGATTAGGTAAGATAACGGTTATTTGCATAGATTCTTTCTGTTTTCCTTCCTTCTTATATGTTCATGATAAATATCTGGAATTACATCCCAAATGGATTTTTTTCAAAGTTGTGACTATGACTCCATCTGACTATAAAGCTGTTAGGAGCAATGATGGGAAAAAAAGGTAAGATAGATTATTAGATTGGTTTTACAGGCATAAGATTAGAACACATGAAACCCAAAACTAATTTTATAGAAATTGACCCCTACTTACTTTCAATAAATATCACATTTCTACATAGCACTACAATTTTCCCCCACCATCATGTCAACACCTTTACAATTCAAAGTCATAAAAAGAAACAGTTATATTACCTTAGATTTTGTTATAAAGATGACATTTTATAGGACTTCCTTCTTTGTATCTGGGAATGAAAAAAAAACTTTGTTAAAGAGTTCATGCCTTGATTGGTCTCAAGGTTTCTAGTATGCATTTAAATTAAATTCAAAGTTTCTACTGTTGTTTTCACAATCACCAACCAAGCAGCCCATAAATAGGGTATAAAAATAATTTTAGCTTCTAAAATAAACATTTTATTCTTCATCAAAAACTGGCAAAATGCTTGTTCTGAAGTGTATATGTAAAAAATAATGTAAACACTTAGCAGAAAGTTTCATATAATGTTGACATTAATGACTATCAAGAGATACATGAATTTAGAAATACATGCATCTCTCTAATTTTCCTACTAAATCAGTGGATGTTACAACAAATTGTATATATTATTTATGTTTTGTGTGAAGAATGTTTCTGCTTTGTTCTCCATATATACACA
>NW_015392879.1:0-4632 GCF_001527695.2 Protobothrops mucrosquamatus
TGTATCAGGTATTATATATTCTAAGCATTTAGAATACTAGCTATATATATCATACCTTAAAATTAAAATCTATGAGAATGGTTATGTGATTATGGCATTGGAATTCAGATGAAATGGAAAGCAATGTTTCTCCAGTGTCATTGTTCAAATGCTTCAATCTTCTCTGAAATAAAATACATAATTGCTGTCTTTTCTTTTAACGTCTTTCTAAAATGCCAATAAGATGCATTGAGCTACAATCCCCATCACTACAGCTGATAGTGGGAAGGAAACGATATTCTGCTCTGGGAAGTCTATTTTCCCAATCCTGTTAATTGCCAGGTTATTTGGAAGACGAAAGGAGAAACTTTAACTTGGTGCACAATGATCCTGAATAAGACTGTGTTGAGGAAAAGAATGTACCTGATTTTTCTAGCAGAACTGTGATTTTTGGAATGGGCTATATTTTCAACATCCATTCTTCAGTTTCGTTGCCCAAATGTTCTTTAGATAGGATCCAATCTGGGTTGGTTAACAGGACCAGAGATTTAGTCTTCCGAGCTTTCAGATGCATGCTGGAGTCCATCCTCAGGGAACTTCTCTGTCTCAGAGAGACAGAGGCTTCTCAGAAAAGTTCCCTGAGGATGGGCTCCAGAACAAATCCAAAAGCTCAGAAGACTAGACTTCTGGTCCTAGTGACCAACCCAGATTAGATCCTGCAACATTATCCTGGGACACCTATATTTGCCTTCATTCATTCTTTAGATAGTTTTTCTTACTGCTGAGGGAAGAAAAATCAGGAATTAGTCAGAAAGGAAAAAGGTTTTAATTTCATTTAATTTCATTCATGCCCAAGGGATTCAGCTATCTAGAGGGAGCTGAGATTAAGAATGCTCCTTCTCCACAGCAGTCCTGACCACTGGAAGGAACAGGTCAATTAAAAAAGTTTCCTCTATAGTATTCTTAATTATTCAGAGTAGCAAGAATAACACTTGTCTCCCCCTCCCCAAACATACTAAGAAGTAGCTGAAGTTAAAGTTTCTTTTCATCCACTGGCAATTGTTCTGATAGGTTTTTCTTTGTTTCTTATGCAGAGCCATGTCGCAGTGGTTAGAATGCAGTATTGCAGGCTAATTCTGCTGATTGCCAGCAGTTCGATCCTGACTGACTCAAGGTTGACTCAGCCTTCCATCCTTCCAAGGTTGGTAAAATGAGGAACAGCTTGTTGGGGGCAATAGGCTGACTCTGTAACCCACTTGGGAGGGCTATAGAATAGAATAGAGCTGGAAGGGACCTTGAAGGCCTTCTAGTCCAGCCCCCTGCTCAAGCAGGAGAACCTATAACATCTCAGATAAGTGACTGTTTAGTCTCTTCTTAAAAATCTCCAGTTACAAAAGTTCAAGATAGAACCTAATATATGGGCAGATCACAATCCAATAAAGATGACTTGGAGAGGAACTGAGAAAAAATTAAAATGGTCTATGAATAAATCTTTACTAAAGGAGAAAGAATTTATACAAATAGCAACAAAGGAAATGGAATTCTTTTTTAAAATAAATGAAAAAGAAGAAACATCCCTTCAAAATATGTGGGATACAGCTAAAGCATATTTCAGAGGGTTGGCTATAACTTACATGGCGAAAAAGAATAAAGAAAAACAACAACAATTAAAACTACAGGAAGAACTTAAGAAATTAGAATCAGAACTACAAATAGACCCACAAAAGAAAATACTTTAAAAACAAATGGAACTAATAAAACATAAAATAAATTTAGTAGAGGCCGAAAAAATGGTGCAACAAATTAAAAGAGTTAAACAGATTTTTTTTGAAAATGCTAAGAAACCGGGGAGGTGGCTAGCGTACAAACTGAAAAAAGAAAGAGAGAAAAAAGTGATAAACTACAAGACTCAAAAGGAGATTTACTGTTTCAAAATAATACAATAAAAATAATAATTAAAGATTTTTACAAGATACTTTACAATACAGAGGAAACTTCACAAGAAAAATAAAGCACTATATTAAAAAAGCAAATTTACCAAAAATTCCAGAAAATATACAAAATATTTTAAATGAAAAAATATCAATGATAGAGATGACAGAGGCTATAAAAAGACAAAAAAAATGATAAGACCCCAGGCCCAGGCGGACTACCCGCAGAGTTTTATAAATCTTTACAAAATACTTTAAGTCCTATAATAAAAGAACTATGTAATGAAGTACTTTTAGAGTCTAAAATACCAAATACATGGACAGAAGCTAATATCACTGTAATACTAAAGAAGACTCGGACCTGATGCAAATAAAGAATTATAGACCAATACAGGGCTTTTTTTCAGCCGGAACGCGGCGGAACCGCGTTCCGGCACCTTTTTCCGGGCCGGCCGCACCGGGCGCAACATCTGGGGGGGCGCGCTCGCACTCGCAGCTCTCTGCCCCTGCCTGGCTCACAACCGCGGCCATAGGGAGGCTCGGTCGGCGCGCCCCTGGCCCGTTTCCTAGGCGACCCTGCCCGAGCNTGTATCAGGTATTATATATTCTAAGCATTTAGAATACTAGCTATATATATCATACCTTAAAATTAAAATCTATGAGAATGGTTATGTGATTATGGCATTGGAATTCAGATGAAATGGAAAGCAATGTTTCTCCAGTGTCATTGTTCAAATGCTTCAATCTTCTCTGAAATAAAATACATAATTGCTGTCTTTTCTTTTACAATCTTTCTAAAATGCCAATAAGATGCATTGAGCTACAATCCCCATCACTACAGCTGACAGTGGGAAGAAAACGATATTCTGCTCTGGGAAGTCTATTTTCCCAATCCTGTTAATTACCAAGTTATTTGGAAGACAAAAGAAGAAACTTTAACTTGGTGCGCAGTGATCCTGAATAAGACTGTGTTGAGGAAAAGAATGTACCTGATTTTTCTAGCAGAACTGTGATTTGGGGAATGGGCTATATTTTCAACATTCACTCTTCAGTTTCATTGCCCAAATGTTCTTTAGATAGGATCAGAGATATAGTCTTCCAAGCTTTCAGATGCATGCTGGAGCCCATCCTTAGGGAACTTCTCTGTCTCAGAGAGACAGAGACTTCTCAGAAAAGTTCCCTGAGGATGGGCTCCAGAACAAATCCAAAAGCTCAGAAGACTAGACTTCTGGCCCTAGTGACCAACCCAGATTGGATCCTGCAACATTATTCTGGGACACCTATATTTGCCTTCATTCGTTCTTTAGATAGGGAAGAAAAATCAGGAATTAGTCAGAAAGGAAAAAGGTTTTAATTTCATTTAATTTCATCCATGCCCAAGGGATTCGGCTATCTAGAGGGACCTGAGATTAAGAATGCTCCTTCTCCACAGCAGTCCTGACCACTGGACAGAACAGGTCAATTAAAAAAAATGTTTCCTCTATAGTATTCTTAATTGCTCAGAGTAGCAAGAATAGCACTTCTCTCCCTCTCCTCAAATATACTAAGAAGTAGCTGAAGTTAAAGTTTTTTTTCACCCACTGGCAATTGTTCTGATAGGTTTTTCTTTGTTTCTTATGCAGAGCCATGTCACAGTGGTTAGAATGCAGTATTGCAGGCTAATTCTGCTGATTGCCAGCAGTTCGATCCTGACTGACTCAAGGTTGACTCAGCCTTCCATCCTTCCAAGGTTGGTAAAATGAGGAACAGCTTGTTGGGGGCAATAGGCTGACTCTGTAACCCACTTGGGGAGGGCTATGGAATAGATTAGAGCTGGAAGGGACCTTGAAGGCCTTCTAGTCCAGCCCCCTGCTCAAGCAGGAGAACCTATACCATCTCAGATAAGTGACTGTTTAGTCTCTTCTTAAAAATCTCCAGTTACAAAAGTTCAAGATAGAACCTAATATATGGGCAGATCACAATCCAATAAAGATGACTTGGAGAGGAACTGAGAAAAAATTAAAATGGTCTATGAATAAATCTTTACTATAGGAGAAAGAATTTATACAAATAGCAACAAAGGAAATGGAATTCTTTTTTAAAATAAATGAAAAAGAAGAAACATCCCTTCAAAATATGTGGGATACGGCTAAAGCATATTTCAGAGGGTTGGCTATAACTTACATGGCGAAAAAGAATAAAGAAGGGTCTGCCTAATAGAGGGCAATTCCATTAAGACTGTGTATGGGAGGGGTAGATATGGCGGGAGCAGAGGGCCATATCACACTAGGGGAGGGCGCACCCGCTGTTTAAGAGCTGTAGCGCGCTCCGGCCCCCATAGCTCTTCTTGCAACCTAGGGGGTTTAGGATCTCAGGGCCTGGGCTTTCGGCTGATGCTGTGTAACGCCAGGTCCATGGTTAATAAAGCCCCCCTCATTTATGATTTGGTATCGGAGGGGGAGGTGGACCTGGTGGGTATTACGGAGACCTGGCTGGGCCAAGAGGGGGGGTGCCCCTCATTGAAATGTGCCCGCCAGGTTACCATGCATTTCACCAGCCGAGAGCCCAGGGTCGGGGTGGGGGGGTGGCGGTTATTATTAGGGAAGGCCTGGATCCAAGGGAGACCACTGTGCCGCAGACTGCCGGTTGTGAATCCCTAGGTGTGAAGTGGGGTCATGGGAGGCAGCAGGGCATGCTGATTGTATACCTGGCTCCCCGCTATGTATCAGCAGCCCTACCCGAG
>NW_015392879.1:7089-9187 GCF_001527695.2 Protobothrops mucrosquamatus
TATTTGCAAGACCGCCTCCTACCAAACACCTCCCTTCGACCAGTCCGCTCCCACAGAGAGGGCCTCCTTAGAGTGCCGTCGGCCAGACAATGCTGGCTGGCGACCCCCAGGGGGAGAGCCTTCTCTGTGGCAGCTCCTGCCCTCTGGAATGACCTACCCCCCGACCTACGTACAGTTGCGGACCTGCGCCTTTTTCGCCAAGCCCTGAAGGCACATCTATTCCATGCGGCCGGCCTGGCGTAGTTTGGATTGTGTTTCAGTGGGGGGTTTTGTATGGGTGTGTTTTTAGAACAGGCCTATTATTCAATTCGATTTTAAAACAGAAATTATTTATTTATTCGTGGTTTTTAGTATTGCCTGTTCACCGCCCTGAGTCCCGCAAGGGAGATAGGCCGGTATATAAATTTAATTAATTAATTAATAAATAAATAAATAAATAAATAAATAAATAAATAAATAAATAAATAAAAAAAAACAACAACAGTTAAAACTACAGGAAGAATTTAAGAAATTAGAATCAGAACTACAAATAGACCCACAAAAGAAAATACTTAAAAACAAATGGAACTAATAAAACATAAAATAAATTTAGCAGAGGCCGAAAACATGGTGCAACAAATTAAAAGAGTTAAACAGATTTTTTTTGAAAATGCTAAGAAACCGGGGAGGTGGCTAGCATACAAACTGAAAAAAGAAAGAGAGAAAAAAGTGATAAATAAACTACAAGACTCAAAAGGAGATTTACAGTTTCAAAATAACACAATAAAAATAATAATTAAAGATTTTTACAAGATACTTTACAATACAGAGGAAACTTCACAAGAAAAATAAAGCACTATATTAAAAAAGCAGATTTACCAAAAATTCCAGAAAATATACAAAATATTTTAAATGATAGAGATGACAGAGGCTATAAAAAGACAAAAAAATGATAAGACCCCAGGCCCAGATGGACTACCCGCAGAGTTTTATAAATCTTTACAAAATACTTTAAGTCCTATAATAAAAGAACTGTGTAATTAAGTACTTTTAGAGTCTAAAACACCAAATACATGGACAGAAGCTAATATCACTTTAATACTAAAGAAGACTCAGACCTGATGCAAATAAAGAATTATAGACCAATATATTTATTAAACGTGGACTACAAATTTTTTGCCTCAATAATACCAAAAAGACTAAAGAAATTTTTTTTAAATAAATTTTTATTGATTTTTCATTGAAAAACAAAAACATAAATCTTTTATCACAATATCAACCAAAAACAGAATCAACACCAATCAATACATTCACGGATGTGTCCGGTGTCCCCTTCCTGCACCACCCTCTCACTTGCCTAAACATTCCTCCTCCCATCCTACCACCACTCCTCCTTCCTCCCTCTTTCCTACCTCCCTTTCTCCCTCAACCATCCCGTCAGTGCAGTTTATTTATTTATTTATTTAATTTAATTTATATGCCGCCCTTCTCCCGGCAGGACTCAGGGCGGCGCACAACATATTTAAAACCAAAGCATATATACAATCCCCCCCTTAAAACCGAATTAAACCAAATTTAGAGTTGTGTCTTCCAAATTCCTAAAAAACCCAGTATAAAATCCACCCTAGGTCAGGTCCGCTTGCTGAAAGAGCCATGTCTTGAGGGCGCGACGGAAGGTAAGGAGATCCGGAATTATCCGAATAAAAAAAACCATACATATATATAAATATAGATCTATAATACCAACCTACCCCTTTCCCCCCTCCCCCCCAGGACTTCCCAAAGCTAATCTAGGAAATAAATGCATAAACATCCAAATCTGATCAAAACTACTCATTATTACTACAAACTAGTACAAAGTTGCTGTGACTCTAAAATAACATTAAATTACTACAAAAAATTTTTTTTTTTTAATTATACTATATAATATACCTATTTTTATTCTAAGTTTTTAATCAAAAGCTACATAATAATTTTTCAGTTCATACTTTCTCTGAATATAATCTATCCATCTTCTCCATATTGAGATAAATTTTTCCTGAGAATGATCCTTCAGGTACGCGGATATTTTTGCCATCTCTGCAAAATATGATACTTTCTGTCTCCAATCATCCATAGT
>NW_015392879.1:9566-15623 GCF_001527695.2 Protobothrops mucrosquamatus
AAGGATGTCCACTATCTCCATTGCTATTTATACTAACATTGGAGGTTTTAAATAGAAACATTAGACAAGATATGGAAATTAAAGGACTGGAAATAAAAAATGAAAAATACAAATTACAAGCATTTGCAGATGATTTAGTTTTTATACTAGAAGAGCCTCTTGAGACAAGCTTTAAGCTTATGAAAAATAAAATAAATAGAGAAAAGACTAAAGTGTTAACTAAAAACCTTACAGAAAACAAAAAATCAATTATCAGAAAAAACAGGTCTTCAAATAGTCAAAAAAGTTAAGTACTTGGGAATCTACCTAACAGCAAGATGTGCAATAATAAAAGAAAATAATTACGTAAAACTATTAAAACAAATAAAATTAGACTTGGAAAAATGAAAAAACCTACAACTTTCAATGCTGGGGAGAATAGCAACAGTGAAGATGAATATTTTACCAAAAATGCTCTTTTTGTTTCAAACAATACCTATAAAAGTGGGGGGAAACTTCTTTGATGAACTAAACAAATCAATACTGAAATTTATTTAGCAAAAAAAAAAGCTAGAATAAAATTGAAAATGTTTTAAGAAGTGAAAGAAAATGGAGGATTTGGACTGCCAGACTGGAATCTATATTACCAAGCAGCCGTTCTAACATAGCTAAAAGAGTGGATAACTCTTAGAGATAGAAGATTACTATACCTAGAGGGATATTTACAACTTGGATGGCATGCCTTTCTGTGGTGTGGGAAAAATAAAATTCACAGATATTTTCAATATCACTATATAAGAAACACATTTGCTAGAATGGGAAAAAATAAAAGCGAAAATCTATATGAAAATACCTGGATGGCTTTCAACAATGGAAGCGTTTGTTCACCCATACTTAATAAACTATGACAAAATTGTGACTTATAAAGACATTGTGAATAAAAAAGGAAAATTAAAACATAAATTAAAACTAGAAGAACAGGGTATTGACTTATCATGATGGCCATATCTGCAAATCCAAACGAGATATGAAAAAGATGTTAAAATATCTGGATTCTATAAAGAACAGACAGAATTTGATAAGATATTACTGATATCAGATGAAAAATTGATTAAGAAATTTTATAAATATATGTTAAGTTTAAAGATGGAAGAGGAACAAGTTAAAGAAACAATGATAACATGGGCAAAGTATTTTGGATATAATATAGAACTAGAAAAATTGCAAAGCCTTTGGGAAAGAAATTCTAAAATAACAAAAGTGGTAGCGTACAAAGAAAATTTATATAAAATGTTCTATAGATGTCATTTAACACCTGTGAGGTTAGCAAAAATGTTTAAAAATATATCAAGCAATTGTTGGAAATGTAAACAAAAACCAGGCACTTATTACCATCTTTGGTGGACATGCTCTAAAGCTAAAAGATTTTGGTTAAGAATAGATACATGGCTAGAGAAGATGACGAAAAAACATAGAATTTAAGCCAGAATTATTTTTGTTAGAGATAATTGTAGGTAATTATGAGAAAGAGTGTATATATTTAATTTTACATATAATATTGGAAAAATGAAGATCTACCAATGGAGGAAGTGTTAATTAAAAAAATCTTAGAGTGTGCAGAAATGGATAGATTGACACTGAATATGAAAGAGAAAGAAGACTCAGTTTATTTTAGAACATGGGATACTTTTTATCATTGGCTAGAAAAATAAGGCAGAGAGAAAGGAACTTAATATGTATTAGTAAACTAGGCATTAAAACCAGGCAATATGTTGCTGACAATATTTTAAGCACTTGTGATTATAAAAAACTATAAAAAAAACTAGGGGCAAGCTGTTCTACTGGTTAATTGTCCTCACTGTCAAGAAGTTTCTCTCCTTAATTCCAGGTTGCTTCTCTCTTTGATCAGTTTCCAACCATTGTTTTTTGTCCTGCCCTGACCCCTCTTCTTTGTGGCAGCCCCTCAAATACTGGAATACTGCTATCATGTCTCCCCTATTTCTTCTTTTCTTTAGACTAGCCAAACCCAAGTCCTGCAGCCGTTCTTCGTATGTTTTAATCTCCAGGCCTTAGATCATCTTAGTTGCTCTTCTCTGAATTTTTTCCAAACTCTCAACATCTTTTTTGTGATATGGTGACCAAAATTGGCTGCAGTGTGGTCTTACTAGGGTTTTATGAAGCGGTACCTCCTGTGATCTTGATTCTATTTATTTATTTATTTATTTATTTATTCTATGCCTCTGTTTATACAACCCAGGATTGTATTAGCTTTTTTGGCTGCTGCTGCACACTGTTGGCTCATGGTTAAGTGATCGTCCACTAAGACAGGGCTTTTCAACCAGTAGTACACGTACCACCTGTGGTACTTTGCCACGTGACAGGTGGTACGTGACTGCTAGCTAAGTGTAGCAGGGGAGGGGAATGAGCCGAAGCGACCCAAGCCTGAGGGAGAGGCAGCTGCAGCTGCAGGACTGTCTGGGCTTGGCAGAAGCCCCATGAGCTGGCAGGGCTCCAGCTGATTGGCTCCAGCTGATTGGCGCTTCCGGAAGCAGCATGGAGCTGGAGGTGAACTGAAGAAAAAGGAGGGGGAGGAGAGGAAAGGCTATAAAAGGAGGTGGTTTGGGCGGGAAAGGGAAAAAAAGACAACAGGGAAAGAGAAGGAGTGGTCATCAGGCAGGGAGGAAACAGGGACAGAGAAGAAGAAGAAGAAGAAGCTGTTTCTGGAAGAAAAGGTCCCCTAGTTCGTTTTCTCCAGTCAAGAGAATGCAATCAACGCTGATGAAATGAAAAGCCGGCATGTTGGAAAGGAGGTGGGTTTATTTAGTTCTGGATCAGTTGGCAGCTTGATTGGGTTACCATAAGGATTTTTGTACAGTTTTTACAGCGTTTTGTAATTCAGAGGCTCCTTTGTGTGCTTTGGTTATTGGAATATTTTAGTCTGTATTTTAGGCTAGCAATGAGTCCAAAGTGTTGACTTCCATAGGTTTAATCCCTTTAAACAAATGTAATTAGTTTTGCCTCCTTATCTTGAGTCTGCCTATGGTTTTTAGAAAGTTTTCTTTGAAGGTAAACAGGCTTAATTTAAGGCTAAAGCTTTTCCTAATTGCCAGAGCCTTTCAGTCTCAGGTTGCAATATTGTGACATGACACACCTGAGGCAGCTTAACACACACACACACACACACACACACGGAGTTTATTTGTTTCTTTATTTTGTGAGCCTTTCTTGCTTTGCACTTGATTCCTGTGTCTTTAAGGGTACAGGGAAGGGAATAGGGGGTGCATTCTTACTACACTGTGGAAAGAGCTCAGAAGGGAGAGAAGAAGAAGGGCTGACCAGCTAGCTCAGGGGTCTACAAACTTAGCAACTTTAAGACCTGTGGACTTCAACTCCCGGAATTCTTCATCCAGCCATGATGGCTGAGGAATTCTGGGAGTTGAAGTCCACAAATCTTAAAAGTGCCAAGTTTGAAGACCCCTGCATAGCTGGTAGTGGTGCATATTAATAAACATGGATAAATTCATCATCATACATTTGTCAGTGAAAAGGGAAAGTGATTAAGCAAAGAAACAGCCACCAAAGAAATTAAAACTGGTACTTTTTCCTTTTTTTCTACAGTTTGTAATATTTTATTGGATTATAGAATAAAATACAAAAATACAAAAGCAAATAGTAGTACACAGTGGGGAGGAAAAAAAGGGAAAAAGTAAGGGGGAGAAGGGAAAAAGAACAGACTTCCTCTGTTGCAGTAGAAGGAAGCATTAACATTGAACCTCAACTTTTTACTTTTCCATAATATTATAAACTAGCCATTTCTATAACAACAAATGAATCTAATCAGTAAAACCCAAAATCCCCCCTTTTTTAGTCCTCAAGTTTTTGACACCTTGCTAAACACTGGAGGTACTCAAATATTGTCATGTCCTAAAAGTAGTACAATCTGTGAAAAGGTTGAAAAGCCCTGTTCTAGAGGCTAAGTACTGTTCTCTTATGTTTGAGATGCTGAATATTTCAGCCACATTTGGCACCCTTGAGAAACAGTGACATCTCTTTCTTTCTGATTTTGCCTTTTTGGGGTCTTGTCTTTCTGAAAGTTCTTTCATAATCACGTTTTCCTTATCTTTTTCTCTCACTGTGCATGTTCTACAAGGTTTCAATTCTTGGCCTTCTCTTCTACCTATAGTATTTCACTTAGTGTTTATTTATTTTCATTCTGTATTTCAAGCTTCAGTTTTTGTTATCATATATCCACTTAGCCAATATATACAATATGGAAAAGAACATTTGGCCCATTTTGTTGAGATAACTTGACAGTCTTCTCATGAATGTCTAACCAGTGTTTGAAATTAAATATGAATAAGATCTGATATCTTATATCCTTTTTGCTGATCTGTCTTGACATCCAGGTTTGCTAAATGGCTTTATGCTGGGGAAATGGTCATTCTGGTCAATATTCACCTCCAGAACATTTAAAAATGCCTGGGCAGAAAATTTTAATTTGTTGGAGATTATGGAATCATCAAAGCCTGACTTCCAAGACAATGAAACTGTTATCCATACCAGTAATAGATTCTTCCTAGGGCTTCTCTAATCTTCTTTCCCTTATTTAACTGAAGTCCAGAACTTTGTAGTTCACACACTACTTGACCCTCCTTTGTTTTCCATATCACCATCCATCACAGGATCCTTCACTGGCTGTCAAACAGTGCAATTTTAGAGATTGCTGTTATCCATTCAGAGCACTGTATTCATCACATCTTGGTTATCTTTAGGAGCTTTTGGCATGGTAGGGGCTTATTTTGCTTTACATGATCTGCTATGCACCAGCTTCTAATTAATCTCTTGACCCTCTCTCTCTCTCTCTCTTTTTGAGATTCCACACCTTTTCTTTAGAGTAAATGTCTGCTCTTTCATGCTTAAAAGAAGCTACACTATGATCTACCCTTCTATTATTTTCCCTCTAATTTTTTTATAATTTTGGCTAATCGTATAATCAGACATTATTTTAAATCTTATCATCATTAACATCATCAGCATTGTCATTCATTGGATTTGTTAGAGCTATCTATATATACTGTATGTGTGCAATATATGTTTATGTGTGTATGTGTATGCGTATGTATGTCAATAAATAAATGTACTGATTTAAAGATCATTTGTAAATAAGTTAATCCTGGCTTTAATATTATCTATAGTTGCTAAAACTAACATTAAATATACTAAAGTTATTAATATGTTTTACATCCCATGAGTATTATTATCTACAGTTGCTAAAACTAACATTAAATATACTAAAGTTATTAATATTTTTTACATCCCAGAGTATTATCAGTTTAACAATTACACAGAATTATGCTGCAACTTTTAAAACCATCTCTGGCAAATCCAGTTTTGAATTGGCCTTATATCTTGTAAGACACAACAGTATTTAATGTATTTAACTTGTATTGCATTATATATTGGATTTAGAAGATTTCTAACCAGATTTTAATTAACTAAACCATTTGCCTTAAGCAGGTACTGTATCTAGTCAGGATCTACACTGACTTCCCAATACAAAAAGCAAAGGAGAGAAATTTGTGAAAGATATTTGGTTTTTCCTCATAAAAATAAACATCTCCTTAAACAAACAAAAACAAAGCAACTAAAATCAGCAAATTTGCCTGTTCATAGGATATAAATGTGAACCACCCCTAAATATATTCATATGATGCCAACCCCACTGTGAACCACAGTATGTCTTTTGCTATTTTAGCTGATATTTATAGAAAAGAAGTGGGGGTAGATTCATGAGGATGGGTTATCATAAGGAAGAATTATAGTAGCTTCAGAAACAGCTGCAGTTTTGTTGTCATGAGGTGATCATGGACAGATCTATGATTATATTTTAATTGGTATTAGCAGTATATGTTGCACAAAAGCATGCATTTTTTCTTCACATAGTGTAAAAACATTTATAGATATTTCCAATAGACGTATTATACTTTAAAAGACTATGTGGGATTTGCAAAATATGGTACAAGATTCTACCTTTTCTTTAAAGAATAAAGATATTTTAAAATTGCAAAACAATTTAAT
>NW_015392879.1:16604-29963 GCF_001527695.2 Protobothrops mucrosquamatus
ATCTGACTCCTGCTCCTCACACAGCTGAGCTTCATCAGAAACACGACTGGAGGGGCCAGGCTCTTCATCAAGCCATGAGTCTTGTAATTCATCAGAGCCTCCCTCTGACCCTGATGGCCCCTCAACGGCCTCCTCCACCTCCTCCTCAGATTCCTCAGACTCAGCTGTTGGGAACACAGGCTGGCACGGAATCACAACAAGCCTCTGGTTTTGTTCCCAATGCCCTTTTCACCTGTACTCATGTACTGACTCATACGGTCCTGTAGCTTAATGGCTATGAAGCCTGATAGGACTTTCCATTTTATAGGGGAGGCAGGTTATTGTTCGGTAGTTTGTTTATTTACTAAATTTTTATGCCGTCCATCTCACTCTGAAAACTGACTCTGGTTGGATGGTGCTATTCCTTTGTGAAGGTCTTTCATGATCAGCACTGGCCTTCCTTGCATTAGCCAGTCTGAGTGGGAGCCTGCTGCTAGCAGCTGGTTCCTCTGTGCTTCTAGGCATTCATGCACTGCTGTTAGTTTCTTTAGCCAATAAGTATGGATCATACCTTGTCCAGGTGTTGTCCAATTCTTCATTTTCTTGATCTGTTGTTGAATATCTGCCACTATGATGGTGACTAGTTCCTATTCTGGGACCGTGCTGTGGTCTACTTTCTGGTCCTGCTGCCACTTTGCATTGATGTTATATATGTGTTCTCTTTTCTCCCATATGTTCTTCCAGCAATGTTCAGTTTTTGCTATTGATGGCTTTTGCTTTGCTATTGGTTGCTGTTACTATGTTGTTGCATTGCAGTTAAGAATACAACTTGGATGGCTCTTGGGAGAACAGGGCACTTATTTTTTGCCTCCTGCTTCTCTAGTGTATTTCCTTAGCCTGGTAGCCAATGCTATCAGCCTTTGTTTGCATCTATAGGACTTCAGATGGAGTCGAGCTCTTGTATTTTTTTTTAGTAGCTGAGCCTTATCCCTAATCTTCACAGCTTTCTGTAACTCTACCAGCTGACCAACCACTCTCTGAGTTGCTTTGTCTTAGTCTCTAACCTCATTCTCTGGGGTGGTGGGGGTAGTATGTACTGCTATCTTTCTTGGTTGTATAGCCAAGCATCACCAGGATTAAATCAGCTATAGCATATACCAGTTAATTGGTTTGAATTATGATAGTAATAGGAATTGTTGTGAGGACTCTATTAGCATCTTCTAGCATATTATCTGATGGTACCTCTGAGCCTTGCTAACCAGCCTTGAGGGTTGACTGTAGGTAGTCTATGATCAGCAACTGTGTTCTGTAATGGAGAGGGTGGTAGTGTGGTAATGACATTCCAACTTCAGGTATTCGCTGCACATTTAGTTGTTCTTCTGGGTCTTCTTGGGTATGGGATACAAGGGCAGCAGCTTCCTCTTCACTATGTTGAATCATTGGGTAACTATTTCTCAGTTAGTATGGATGTGGGTCTTCTGTCCATTCATAGTTCCCTCATATGTTTCATATATCTCCTCACATTAGATCAGCTGTTGCAGTAGCATTCCATCAATTCCAAGCTCTCTTGTGTCATCATGCATGGTTTGTTCCAGTAGCCCACTTGTCATTAGCTTGTCCTGGTTCTCCAACATCTGACACAGACTTTATTAATCCTGATGTCCAAACCAGCATGATTCTGCTAGTTCATTCACTGTCATATTTGAGTTAGGCAGATGAAGCATTAAGGGGTCCACTACACTATCCAGCCGCTCCTATATATATTATATACACATAGAATAAAGTGTGTGTGTGTGCATGTTGTTAAGGAAAAATAGGACATAAACCTAATAGATACATAAAGAATCACTTCAGGACAAGACTGCAGCAATATTGAAAATTTCCCTTACCAATATAGTAAGACTTGGATCTAATAAAACTTGATATAAAACCACATCACATCACTTATCACATCATCATAAAAAGCAATATGTTTTTAGTATTTTATTTGTTTTGACTTAAGGGATTTTTATGCTAGTACTTTTTTCGTTTGCTAAATTCTCAGAAGCTTCAGAAAGGTAATCCTGATTGTTTTTACTTTTCCTAATCTGAAATGCTGAGCAACAAAAATCACTGCATTGCCCTGAACAGCTGCAAATTCAGCAACAGCTAAAATCCCTTACACACAAAGAAAAAAATTAATAGCCTGGTGTTTGTACACAAGCTCTTCCATGAAAAAGAGAAATAAACAAAACATTTATTAATTTCAATTTGCTTTCCTTATCTGAGCTAGTGAGAAGGAAGGAAGGAAGGAGGAAGGAAGGAAGGAAGGAAGGAAGGAAGGAAGGAAGGAAGGAAGGAAGGAAGGAAGGAAGGAAGGAAGGAAGGAAGGAAGGAAGGAAGGAAGGAAGGAAGGAAGGAACTCTCACACAAAACAGAAGCAAAAATGNATTATATTTTAATTGGTATTAGCAGTATATGTTGCACAAAAGCATGCATTTTTTCTTCACATAGTGTAAAAACATTTATAGATATTTCCAATAGACGTATTATACTTTAAAAGACTATGTGGGATTTGCAAAATATGGTACAAGATTCTACCTTTTCTTTAAAGAATAAAGATATTTTAAAATTGCAAAACAATTTAATCCAGTTCTTCAAACACACAAACACATACACCACACACACACAGACAAACTATCATGAAAAGGAAACAAACAAGCAAAAGTGACAGGTCATTGGCAATTAATTCCATTTATGGGAATACATGTCGGTCTATAAGTAAATTATTATGTTTAGAGAAAATGGGAAATAAGATTTTTTTTAATGACTACAATACCTGAACTGGTTCCACTTCACTTGGATTCTAAGGTAATAGGAGTGAATGGCAATTATTCAGTACCTTTTAGAGGTTATGACTGAAGGATGAAGGCCCCAAAATAATTACTTCACACATGGGATTTCACACAGGAGATTTGTATGCATTTAAGCTAAAGCATTAGAAATGACATTTTGTCTTTCATTTTGCTTAATCACAGTGGTTTTCAGGCAGTGAAATGCATATTTCCTGAAATTTTAACACCTGTAAGATGCCACATATGGCTTAAAATTATTTGAAATAATTTTACGTGAACTGCTTAATGAATGTAAATATGCATTTATTAAGAATCACTTCAGTTCTATAAGTTTTTTAAAAACTGCATATAACATTAATTAAATTACAGTATCAACCTAACCGTCCACAGGATGATGGGAGGGGGGAGGCAAGAAAGGCAATTGTTGAATGTATTTCTCAATAGTATAAAGTAAATATCATCACTTCAATGACATTGCAACACCCATTGTGAAAGGGTACAACTTGTGTTATGAAGTCATGACATAGACTACATCATTTTGTCATCATCGTGCTCAGGAACAGACATCACCAGCAGATTATTTGAAATAATTACATTAAAATACATGGAAACTGATATCAATGAAATGAGTAGCATCTGTATATGTGAGCTGCTTTTATAGTCTTTCCAGGCAGCATCTATCCAATCTAAACAGGCTTAGGCTGTACCAGTTCTACAAATGGTATGCAATATGCCCTCAGTACATGTTTGGAAATGCATGAGCTATACAAAGCATTTTATAATGCTCAGATTGGTCTGTCTAGACCTTTAGTCTTGGATAACTATTCTATCTATGTGCATTTGGTGTTTTGAGCCTCTGGTTTTGTTCCCAATGCCCTTTTCACCTGTACTCATGTACTGGCTCATACGGTCCTGTAGCTTAATGGCTATGAAGCCTGATAGGACTTTCCATTTTATAGGGGAGGCAGGTTATTGGTCAGTAGTTTGTTTATTTACTAAATTTTTATGCCATCCATCTCACTCTGAAAAGTGACTCTGGTTGGATGGTGCTATTCCTTTGTGAAGGTCTTTCATGATCAGCACTGGCCTTCCTTGCATTAGCCAGTCTGAGTGGGAGCCTGCTGCTAGCAGCTGGTTCCTCTGTGCTTCTAGGCATTCATGCACTGCTGTTAGTTTCTTTAGCCAATAAGTATGGATCATACCTTGTCCAGGTGTTGTCCAATTCTTCATTTTCTTGATCTGTTGTTGAATATCTGCCACTATGATGGTGACTAGTTCCTATTCTGGGACCGTGCTGTGGTCTACTTTCTGGTCCTGCTGCCATTTTGCATTGATGTTATATATGTGTTCTCTTTTCTCCCATATGTTCTTCCAGCAATGTTCAGTTTTTGCTATTGATGGCTTTTGCTTTGCTATTGGTTGCTGTTACTATGTTGTTGCATTGCAGTTAAGAATACAACTTGGATGGCTCTTAGGAGAACAGGGCACTTATTTTTAGGGCCCTGCTTCTCTAGTGTATTTCCTTAGCCTGGTAGCGAATGCTATCAGCCTTTGTTTGCATCTATAGGACTTCAGATGGAGTCGGGCTCTTGTATTTTTTTTTTAGTAGCTGAGCCTTATCCCTAATCTTCACAGCTTTCTGTAACTCTACCCGCTGACCAACCTCTCTCTGAGTTGCTTTGTCTTAGTCTATAACCTCATTTTCTGGGGTGGTGGGGGTAGTATGTACTGCTATCTTTCTTGGTTGTATAGCCAAGCATCACCAGGATTAAATCAGCTATAGCATATAACAGTTAATTGCTTTGAATTATGATGGTAATAGGAATTGTTGTGAGGACTCTATTAGCATCTTCTAGCATATTATCTGATGGTACTTCTGAGCCTTGCTAACCAGCCTTGAGGGTTGACTGTAGGTAGTCTATGATCAGCAACTGTGTTCTGTAATGGAGAGGGTGGTAATGGTGGTAATGACATTCCAACTTCAGGTGTTCGCTGCACATCTAGTTGTTCTCTTGGGTCTTCTTGGCTTTGGGATACAATGTGAAGTTCATCTATCTCAAATTGTGACAACAGCTTCCTCTTCACTATGTTGAATCATTGGGTAATTGTTTCTCAGTTAGTATGGATGCGGGTCTTCTGTCCATTCATAGTTCCCTCATATGTTTCATATATTTCCTCACATTAGATCGGCTGTTGCAGTAGCATTCCATCAATTCCAAGTTCTCTTGTGTCATCATGCATGGTTTGTTCCAGTAGCCCACTTGTCATTAGCTTGTCCTGGTTCTCCAATATCTGACACAGACTTTATTAATCCTGGTGTCCAAACCAGCATGATTCTGCTAATTCATATCACTGTCATATTTGAGTTAGGCAGATGAAGCATTAAGTGGTCCACTACACTATCCAGCCACTCCTATATATATTATATACACATAGAATGAAGTGTGTGTGTGTGTGCATGTTGTTAAGAGAAAATAGGACATAAACCTAATAGAATCACTTCAAGACAAGACTGCAGCAATATTGAAAATTTCCCATACCAATATAGTAAGACTTAGATCTAATAAAACTTGATATAAAACCACATCACATCACTATCACATCATCATAAAAAGCAATATGTTTTTAGTATTTTATTTGTTTTGACTTAAGGGATTTTTATGCTAGTACTTTTTTCGTTTGCTAAATTCTCAGACGCTTCAGAAAGGTAATCCTGATTATTTTTACTTTTCCTACTGAAATGCTGAGCAACAAAAATCACTGCACTGCCCTGAATAGCTGCAAATTCAGCAACAGCTAAAATCCCCTACACACACAGGAAAAAAAATTAATAGCCTGGTGTTTGTACACAAGCTCTTCCATGAAAAAGAGAAATAAACAAAACATTTATTAATTTCAATTTGCTTTCCTTATCTGGGCTAGTGAGAAGGAAGGAAGGAAGGAAGGAAGGAAGGAAGGAAGGAAGGAAGGAAGGAAGGAAGGAAGGAAGGAAGGAAGGAAGGAAGGAAGGAAGGAAGGAAGGAAGGAACTCTCACACAAAACAGAAGCAAAAATGNCAACTCTTCAACTTCATCCCTATCTTAAGTTAGAAATGAAAGGAAGCGATCGAAAGAGAAAAAGGAAGGCAGAAGCTGAATCTTTCACTTGCTCATCAATTTCTCACTAATTTTGAAGCCCAACGGTGCGTAAAAAAGCTCTGTGATACAAAATGAGAGAGGAAGGTTTAATGCTTGAGCCCTTTCTTCAAGTATGCTTCTAACCATATGTACTTCAAATCTTCAAAACCTGGCCTAATCAAAATCCAGCTACCCTAAATATCACTCATTATACAAAAACTAAGAAAGGCATGACATTAAGTGTTTGATTCTTCCACTAGGAATTAATCATGGCACTTAATTATAGCTGTGAAAGACCTCCTTACACCTCTGAGAAATTTGACAAGAGCGCTTAACACATTTATCCTACAGTAAGAAAATGTTTAATCCTAAGTAAGAAGAACAACAAACAATAATGCCTTTTGAAATTCTGTCCTTGTGCATTCCTCTTTCAGTGCATAAAACCTCGGTTTTCTTCTCTATCCAAGACTCCGACTAATTAAAGAAAAAAGACAGATGCTCAGTGGCCTAGAGGCTTTTCTTCCCACCATGGTAAGTCTGTGTCTGAGTCAACAAGCAGGTAGTAAGTGAACCCAAATCCTATCTGACAAGACAGCAGAACTCATCACCTAGGGTTAGAAAACAGACAAGCTTCTCCATATTTGAAATAAAGACACAAAAAAATTCAAACAGATTGTTTGTGACAGAAATCATATTACAACTGCACTTTGTGACTAAGTCTGTGTGAATGAAACTATACACTTTCTGTTTCCCATCTTTCCCTTTAAGAAAAGGTTGTTGTTTCAAAGGTATATTGAAGGTGACAGCTGAATGCACAATAGTTAGCAAGTTATTATAAGTACCGGGACTTTTTTTCCCTTTGCTTTTGGAATCATTAAATTGTCCATTTTCTTAATTTGGCTGTAGGTGGTTGTTCCATTTTTACTTCACAAAATGCTCACTTTTCTGAATATAGAATTCTTACATGTATGTTTTCACTGTAGAAAAAGGACACACTTGAAGAAGATTCAAGAAGTTAAAATCTATCCTTATATATTGCAAATCCATTATCAGACAAATCAGTGGAACTTAAGTGGAGATATATCTGCTAGATTTCACATCAAAGGTCTGAAAAGGGTGAAGATTATCTTGTCTCATCTTACCAGAAACTATCCAGCAGCATCAAAATCCAGGCCACCTACCTCTTTTCTCCATTCTGACAAGCAGTTTGCTTCTTGAGCTTTCAATTTATTTTAATAAAGGAGCAGACATAGAAGAGGAAACTTTAAAAATGATACTTCCAATGGGAGTCATTACAAAAAAGAAAATATTTAAAAGCACTACTTCCATTTAATAATTACTGCCGTATAATGTACATAATAATGTTTTCAAGGAAATAATCTCTGTCTGTGAGTGGAAAGTAGAAATTGTAATATCTTTTTTTATTTGTAGGTTTGTAACAATACTCTCCAAGGGGTTACCCTTATTGTTGCCCTAAAATAAAAAAATCTTGAACTGTGTTATACTATAGGCCAGTGATGGCGAACCTTGTAGAGACCGAGTGCCCAAATTGCAACCCAAAACCCACTTATGCATCGTCGGGTGTTGGGTGGGTGTGGCCCATTGGCTGGGTGTGGCCAATTGGATGGGTGTGGGCCATTGGGTGGGCGTGGCTGTGGTGGTAACAGCAGACTGGGTGGGACTAAAAAGTTCAATCAATCAATTCCAACTTTGCAAGATCTTTTTTTTTCCCATGAGAAGTTGAAATTGACTGATTGATTGAACCTTTTTTTTTTTGCACACAGCAGCAGAGGCCTAAAGCGAAAAGGTTTTATAAAACCCAGCTGAAGGCCTAGGACTGGGGCGATGATGCGCATGCCCACAGAGAGGGCTCTGAGTGCCACCCCTGGCACCCATGCCATAGGTTCGCCATCACTGCTATAGGCACTAAGGACATCATTGTGGCACAAATTATCATGGACCATGGAAATCTGGCTTTTGCAGCCTGAGTAGCCTGTGGCTCAAAAAAGCTCATGCATTTTATTGAATTGATATTCTGTTTTTTGTGCATATGTACTGCTCCCTTTTCTCACTTTTCACCTTAAGATAGGTTGGGCCGAGTGAACTCAATAGTAGAGACTGGCTAATGTTAATTTCCATGGTTGAGGGAAAACCAGTCCAATACCCTCTGCTTTACAGCACACTGGTTCTCATTGTTAGCCTTTAAAACTTTAATGACTCTGATTTGATTGTATTTTTTTTAAAGAAAATAAAGTAATAAAACCAAAAA
Source organism: Protobothrops mucrosquamatus (assembly GCF_001527695.2). Lineage (NCBI taxonomy): Eukaryota > Metazoa > Chordata > Lepidosauria > Squamata > Viperidae > Protobothrops > Protobothrops mucrosquamatus. The sequence continues at coordinate 24,803 of NW_015392879.1, forward strand.
ACAAAGTATTACATAAAAAGGTTTAGCAACAAACATAAATGATTGTATCTATATTCAAAACATTGTCCCTGTTTTGAGGAAATTGCATACAGATAGTTTTTTTCTCCAAATTTATCCATGGAAGGACAAATTCTCCAACAATTTTTCAAGAGCAGGCCTTTAGCAATGATAGTAGCATTGCTCATGAAAAAGCCCGTTTCTTTTTCCCTCACTCACGATGTCTTTCTGGGAGATTAACTGAAGCAGAGGAATCCAAGGAAGGTACAGTCTCCTGGATAGATAACTATACAGTGAAAGAAAGAACAATCACATACTGTATATCCTTTGGCTGCTGCATAACTAAGTCAATAACATCATACTTCATCCATTTTTCTTCTTTGAATGAATTTTTAAAGCAGATTCTTATATCAAAAATGACTATGGGAAGAAACAAATGTAGGACAAACTTTCTGGCCTACTTTATGAGAAAGATTTCTTATGCCAATTTGCACTTGGTTTCTAATGAAAGAATGTTATTATGCATGCAGATCTGTCATGTACTGTTGACACTTGATTGAGCAACAGTGGGGATATAGCCCGGCTGGATATTTGCCTTCCTGGGTTTCAGATCCTGCACCAGTCAAGATGCCAAAATGCCAAGGTTGGGAAAGTAAATATTGCTAAATTTGTGAGACTTTAGCAATGACCAGCAGAACTCTTCTGGGGATAACGATACAAGTGCCTGTATGTGACTTTGGGCTGTAGGAACAAATTAAGGCTATTGCTGATATACAGTACCTTCTGCCTGTTGCCCAGCCATCCTGGAGCTTATTGACAGGTTGGAACCTCTCAGATTTTTGGTGCTGGAGAAATTCAGTCTCCATTCTGAGAACAAGGATTGCCTGGAAATTCATGAAATTCTAGGTCACAGCCTTGTCCCAGGTAATTTCAGCCCTAAATCAGATGGGATTCAGCCTCCATTCACATTCTTGAGTAGATGTCCTCCTGGGCCAATGTGCCACTGAGAAAGGAGGATAACCATCACAATATAGTGCCTCCCATTCCCAAGTCCCACAGCTGGTCCAGGAAGACAACCTCAACTGATGGTAGTGAAAGTCACTGACAGATTAAGAAGTAGGATAGAGACACTAACCCATCCTGTTTTCATCCTATGTCATCAAAAAATGTAGCCAATATTTGAACTGAAACCTGACTGAAATAGATTCAGATAATCAGCTTCCTCAAAAGCTCTCTACAACTGCTGTCTCACCACCTTCTGAACAACAGAACAATAGTTGTCCAAAATTGTCTGGTTCAAAAATGGCCTCTTGAGGAGAGGATGCACAGGAAGCTCAAGGAGGCACAACATAGATTCAAGTACAGGTTACCTCCCAGCCAGCCTTGACAACCCAGAAGGATTTTATCAGCTCTATGAAGTAGACCGAATTAGGAAACTGACTTCACAGGAAGACATTAGTTATACTTTCTTGAGAAAGTATATAGTAATAGAATCTTGCAAGTCTATGTTTTATCTTCCCTCCCTCTTATACTACAGTGAATCAGGGAAGAGCCAGTCTGAGTTTCTTCTTTACACATAAGCTTAAAAAAGCTTTTACCCTTGTTGTTTCTGTAACTGTTTTCAAATATTCTCTTCAAGAATAATTCAAGGGGTCTCTAGAGACTTGATGTAATCAGCATATGGCTGAATTCAAGGTTTGAAAGATCCTATCCTCCTTATTGGAAGTTACCAACTCAATTTCATTCCAGACAATTCTACAAGATTGAGCCTAAGTCTCAGCTAGATTTGCCCTGTCAGAGTGCAACTCCTAGCAGACCTAAATTTTATTTGCCAGTAGTTAGAATATTCTTCACAGAGATCCCAAAGATGATCCTGACTAGGGCTCACTGCAGCATAACAAAACACAAGAGTCCACAAACCTACAAAACCCAACCAATCAAGCAAACGTAGTACCCCTCTTAAAAATCATTTCCTCATGGCAACTTAGAATACCTATGAAAGCAGGTAACAATTAATAGGAAATCTACAAATACTTTTGCATATTAAGAATAAATCCATAATCCTTTAATCATGCCAAGATAATTTGAATCCTACCCAAACACAGTGTCAGTCTTTCAAGGTAAACCAGACTAAGATACCAAAATCATGCAGACTAATACCGCTTTTATTATAGCGCTATTATAAAAGAATCTTGCAAGATAAATATGAATCTTGCAAGATGAATATCTTCATCAGAACTATGGAGAGTCTTATCTGTGATGCCTTCTCAGATTAAAGTTCTGGTCTGGACTTAGACTTCTTTTACATGACCATTGTCTTGGTAGTGGCTCTTCCTCCTGCTGCTCAAGATTATTCCTTCTTCCCCGTTATATCTACTTAACTTCAATAATGCCTTAATCAAAATGTTATGTAGGGTTAAAAATCATTTTTAGGAGGTGACATCATAATGACATCACTTTAATGAAAACAACTCTGAGCCAAAAGGTATGCTGCCTTAACAGAAATACAAACAATCTTGGCAAAAACAGGGATAAAACGAAGTAATCATGTCTTATGGGCATACGAAGATAAGCTTCTAATAAGTTAGTGGAAGTTAACTGTAGATGACTGCAGTTGTAAACATGCCAGTGTCTATATTTAAATTATTATATGGGTATTTATTCAAAACTGCTTAGATATACCCAACGGCTCTTAATTTAGTGCACATTGGATATCTTTGGTTGAACTCAAAGTAATTTAGTTAATATCAATTTTAACTCTTATAACCGATGCACTAAGGTTTTTTTCATTCAACTATACAATTGCTTTCTTTTTCATTTCACTCAGAGTTATTTTGGATGTTAAGATTAAATAGATGTGAATTGACCAAATGGTTTAGCTGTCTCCAACACACTCTTTTACTATAAACTGAATGACATAGTTGATTAATTGTGAGATTAACTGTGGTCTGTTTAGCTAAGTCAAGTGTAAAGTAAAACTGTATCATAATTGTGAGGTGCATTTAGTTTTTGCAAGTGAGACAAAGCTGCAGACACACAGAGTTCTTGATGTGATAAAACATTGTGCAACAGTTATGTGCCGTGTGACTGGGAGCTAATTGTATAAAATTATGAGCATGTAATGCTGCTGTTAGCTGCTTAGGGTTATATTTGTTAGTTAGACAATCATTTAAATTGAACAAAGATACACCAGACAAATCTGAATACAAATATAAAAGATAAGCAAGCAGCATGATATAATATACTTTTTCCTTAACTATTGTTTCACTGCCCAATGAAAAATGTCCAAAATGTTAGTTTAGTAAATATGCTTCACGGATTCTAGGTAAGATTTTAAAGGTAAATTTTACTTGACTTTCATGCACTCAAAGCTGTCCCTGTGACCAACAATTATTTTCCATTTTTTTCTTACTAAACTGACATTATGTTTCAGCTTTTGTATGAAATCATCTTTATTTTAGATGGATAAAGAAAAGCAAAACAAAAAGCTTTCCTAATTCTCAAGCAGAAGATGTATATCTTTAATAAAGTAAGCCATATTTGATGTTAAACATCCTTTATAAAGCCATATTTAGGAATTGATTCCGGTAATAACAGGTTGTCAGTGTAAGTTTTCATTTTTTTTTCTCTCATACATCAGCTGCTGGTATGTTTCTTTTTTCTTTTTCCTTTTTGCTTCCAGCTGCTCATGTTATTATTTACTTAATTTTTCTTTTCCTCTGCCAATCTTCCCTCCTCTCCAGGTGTTTGTTATGCTTTTTCTAACAATTTCATCCTTGGAGAAAGGAAATCCTAGTAGAGAATTACCTTATCTTTAAAGTTCTTAAACTAGTTTTTTCCCGAAGTATGGTTTGCAATCAATTGTTATTGTACTTTTTGTTAGAAAAATTATTTTAGAGACTATTTATATTTGGAGTTCAGAGATGAGCTATAGTAGATTTTATGAAAGTAAAATGATATAATGTTCAAGAGAAGATTAAGACAAGAGTTTTTCAAAAATATGTTTTAAAAGTTTAAAAGAGTTTGGAAGTCCAAAATTCCCTAATGAAAATTGACTAAAAAGATAGACATGGGGAAGAAACGGCAAATACACTTTCAATTCTGAATGCAGCCTTTTAAAAACTATTACTGATGCAAGTTAAAAGGTAACATTTCTAATTTTTACTTTACTATAAAGTTAATCCAATCTCTTAAATGCATGCCATGCTGGATTTTCCATTTGTCAACTTTTCCTCCCCACCAAAATTTCCTCACGATAGTCCTTTCACATAGTGAACTAGGGAATCTATTCTTGAAAAATCTATTAATGGCAAAACACAATTACAGGGTAGGGGGGAAGTTGGGGTACCATCACTATTCATCATTATTCAGTTGCAAATCTAACACAATTATCATGTTTTAAAGTCAAAATAACAAGCTTTACTAACTTATTGTGATTCTTATTTAATAATTAAAATGTGTTTATAATCCCTCTCCAATCTCAGAAAACACATTTTGATAGATTCTAATCATTACTGCAAGTCAATATTTGATTTATTGAGTAATAAATACTTCTAAAATATCACTGTAATTGTGCTGTTAAGTTGAATTAGATAGAGATGACCAAATCTACTCTTAGAGCTGATCTAGAGCTCCAGAAATAAATTGACCTGCTGAAATTGATCTGAATCCTCCATAATGTTAACCCTGCCCCATGTGTTCTCAACTTCTCTCCATCCTGGTTGGTGAATTCTTCCAGAAAGGTAACAGAAATCTGGGTAGTGTTTAATGCATCCTAATGATAAGTTAGTGCAACCAGTTCTGAAAGAGATGGTGGTGTTCCTCCTCAAGATGCCATTGCTTGACCTGAACTTTCGATAGCTACCTTTCAGTCTCCAACCTACCCCTTATCAATAGGAATTTGAGAAAGTAGTGATTGTGAAGAACCCTGGAAGAAAATGATTATTTGGATCCTTTTCAGTCAGGTTTATAGGAATGGGTATGCAACAAGACTAAATTTACCACTTTAAATTTGGTGAGACAAAGATGGTTTATTAATTGATTTGTCTTATAACTGTATTAAAAAAATAAAGCAAAAAATAAAATATGGGATCTAATTCTGGGATAAAACAGATAAAAGAGAATACAGTAATAAAATGCATACCGTATATACTCGAGTATAAGC
>NW_015392879.1:30000-41344 GCF_001527695.2 Protobothrops mucrosquamatus
GGGGCGGCGGGGGTGGGGCGGCGGCCAGGGAGGAACAGCCAAAATGCCCCCTCGGCTTATGCGCGGGTCACCAATTTTTCCCAGTTCTCTGTGGGAAAATCGGTCCCTCGGCTTATACTCGGGTCGACTTATACTCGAGTATATACGGTACATGGTAAATACAAAGAAGCAAAGAAGCTGTTGATTCACTCGTCTATCATCTCACTTTGGCTCCAATGCCCAAAATGTTCTCTAGGTCAAAGTTCTGCCATATAACTCCTTGATGGCTCTTCTCTCACCAGCATTTTTATTGTTCATTAATGTTTATTAAGTCATTAGAAATTCACTTTGGAAAGTAGAGGGGTGCAAATCATTCAAATTTGTTCACAAAAGATACTTTGCAATTGTATATGAAATGTCTCTTTTTGAACTGTTAAGACCAGTATTTTTCAAAGCTCACAAGCAACAAAAATTCATTTTTAAAGTGTGCCAATGTGGCCACAATAAAAAATATCAGTAAAGGTTATCTGTTTATGTAGCTGCTTTGCAATGTGTTCACGGCCTTCTCCATATGCACACAAGCACTGACTCTTCCTTTTTGTTTCAAACTGAATGATAATATAAAGACTACTACTGCACAACAGAACAGGGCTAAGAAAAATTGTTAGCAATGAGGCATGATTGTAATCAAGCACAAAAAAACTGGTCGTCTACTCCCTTTTCCCATCTCTCTACAACTTCCCATGATTTCACCAACCATGATGATTCTTTTGATGCGCCCAATTCTCACTACTATAAAACAAAGTGAGGAAAAAACAGGCTCTTAAACACAGCCTTTTTTTAACATTGCATCCACTCCTCACAATAAAGAATCAGGTCTCAGACTGATAAAGGCATAATAGTTTTTCCATTAGCCTGAGAACTGATTCTCATACCTACTCCCTCTCTTCTAATGACTGCATGTCTTATAATGTCTTCATTCATTTCTCTATGTTTACTAAAAATTCTATCAAGGTACATACATTTATCTGCTTGCTCTTGCTTGTTTTGGGCATTTATCTATAACTTGCAATCATCTACTCCATTTATCTTGTCAAATTCTTTGGCTTTGATATATTCATTTTCAGATCTATACCTTTATTTCATAATACCATCTATGTAATATTTGCTGGAAATTATTAAAATGCTTATCCAGCAACACAGCAATGTCTGCATACAAAAGTACATACACGTTCTTATCCTATCCAACACACCTCTAATCCTTATTTATTTATCCACAAACAACCAAGACATCATCACAGATCCTTGTCTTACTCCCTGGTTAAGGTGGAACCATTTGCTAAATATTTTACTTATTTTTGTTCACGCCTTACTTCTATCATATATCACTCTTATTTAGCAACAGCATTCAACTCCATACTTGTACAAAGCATTTCATAATTTAATCTTATTTACTTGAACATAAACTTTCTCTTGATCAATACAATTTAATAATGTTTTCCCCACAAAGAACATTTTCTCATATATTCCTCAACAAACTGTTTAAAAGCAAAAATCAGGCCTTCATACTTCCTGCTTGATATATAGCTAAACTGCACTTTCTGAGTTTTGATTACTGTCTCTTTTTGTGTCAAACATCTTCCAAGGCACACTTCACAAACGAATCCCATTGCATTTAGTTTTGTCTTTTTTTCAGGAGAATATTTTCATATCAGTATGATTCCTATAAATCAGTGATAGCGAATCTTTTAGAGACCGAGGGCCCAAAAACTGGCCCCGCCCCTGCTCCACCCCCTGCCCCACGGCCACTCCGCCCTCATCTCCCACCCCGCCTGCCCGCAGGGCCACTCATTGCCTCCAGGGTCCGCCGCAGATCACCCAGGCAGCCCAGCAGCACTATGGTGGTCACGCCCTCTGTCCACGCCCTGCAGCATCAACTGTGCACAATGGGGTGTGAGGGCAGATTCTTGTCTACGCTGTCTGGCTGCCATGTCCTTGGCTGCACTGCTCTGCATGGGCCACGCTCAGGGGCGATTCTCCTTCAGGGGGGCTGCTGGAGAGGAGGCGATCGCGGAGGAGGCGATGCTGGGGCAATGGCATGTGTGCCCACAGAGAGGGCTCCGAGTGCCGCCTCTGGCACCCGTGCCATAGGTTCGCCACCACTGCTATAAATCTTTCAACCACTCCTTCCAGAGTTCTCTCAATTCAGTTACATTACACTCCATGTAATGAAGATCACTTCATTACATATTTTTAATTCTCTTTACTCTGTTGGGGACCCTTTGTTTAGCCCTTTTTACATACTTCCATTTTTCCTTCCATCAAAATCTCTTTTCCTTCTCCATCTTAACAGTTCCTTATTTTCCTCAATTTCATTGTAATGATTCTTCTTATACATATTATATAATATGCTTCCCTCTCATGCTTTAGCAATGATTGTTGTCAAATGTATTTTTTAAATCCACATTTGTTTTATCATTTCACCAAAGATCCTTTCTCATCATTCCTATTAGCATAATCTGCACATTTCAGCTGTATTATATAACAATTATTTTTATTGTTCCCAGAAGCTTCCAAATCATCTTTCCTTAAATCCACATTCCATTCATCCTATTGGCTGATTATTTTATCTTCTAATACTTTACAATATGGGACTCAACATTCTTAAGCTTCAAGTCATTCTGCTTTCACTTTTATTTCACTCTTTTCTCCCATCTACATTTCTTCACAAGATCCACTTATGGCATTACCAAACAGTTTGAACATAAAATGGAACAAGTGAATGGTTCAAAACTGGGGCAGAAATGTGCTAAGTTGGTCAACTCTCACTGTACCTATTTAAGTTATATGCAGAATAAGAAATGTTGGACCAGAAGAAATAGAAATTGGAATTAATATCAGCAGTGTCCGATATATGTATGATTATAGTTGGAAAGCTGGAGACAAGAAAGATTTAACAGAGTTCTTGCTGAAGATGAAAGAAGAACATGCAAAAGCTGATCTGCTGCTTGGTATTAAGAAACTATGTCAATAGGCAATGCCAACCCCAATAGGCCATGCAAATAGGTGAAAAAGAAGTTGAAACACAGCACATTTTATCAGGATAAGCTGAAAAATTCACAGGAATGGTGATGACAGACTTGAAATGAGGAGATTCCTGGTATTTGGGCGAATGACTATGACAAACTGAGATGAAATATTGAAATCTGGGGTCTCATACTGATTACAAAGATATGTATTTCAAGATCAAGGTTTTCCCATGTATCTCTAAAACTGAACCCTCAAAGACTCCAAATGAAGAAAACTTCACGCCTTTAAATAGGGTGCTGGAGAAAATTGTTGAGTACAGCAATTTTACAAGAAGAACAAATCATTCCATACTAAAAAAAAAAAAAAAATCCCAGACATATCACTGGAAGAACTAATAATGAAGCAATGGCTTCAATATTTTAGACATACTATATATTGTGAAGGCAAAAATCATTCGAGAAGATCCTAAAGGTTAATTGATTACCTACACAGGAGTTTACCAGACTCAAAGAAGCAGTTATTGAAAGACAATCTTGTGAAGTGATCCTGAAGTGATTGAATAAAAGAACAAGTCTTAACCAGTGCTCCCACCCTTATATTGTGGAGGGAGCTTGTTAAATCTGCTTGGACAGAATTCCTCTAGAAAAATTTTTGATAGTTAACTGCCTGGAAGGGAAATGTTAAAGCCTGGTTACTTTCTCAAATAAAAGATATTGCACACAACACAATCCTCAGGGCTATTTCGCTACAGGAGAAATCCTTGCAGCAAAAATGAAGGCCTATTTTCTCCAGAATTACAGAAAACTCAGGATAGTATATACCTAGTTCACATGATGCGAGACAGTTTATTTCCAGAGAATGAGATCTACTGTAGCCTATAAAGCTAACCTATCAATGGGCATCCAGGCTAAAGTTTTATAATAGTGACAGCTTTTTCTTGAAAAAGAGATATATACCTGGAAAATTAGAATATGGCCAAATTCGTGTGACATTTGTCAAGAGATTCATATAGAAATTAAGAAGCATGCACATAAAATAGAACACTGAATAAATAAATGTAAATAGCATCAGTGCCAAGATGCTGAACAATAGCCATTATCTGTGACTATCAGATCAAATAAGACTGGTAAATAAAAGAATGTTACTAAATCCTGTACATGAAAAGTATCAAAAGGATTATTTATGGTAGAACTGAATAGCACATAAAAGTTCAGCAGAACAGATTAGATATGCACTATTATCTACTTCCTATTTTAAGTTATCCATCATAGTCTCATTCTCAAATAAGAGGTGAAGAATTCCAATATCAGCTTCAGAGAATTGAAAGGAGAAGAAGAAGAACTAGCAAAAGTGATGGTGGAGGAGGAAATGTACATTTCCTGTCAGATTTTTTTTATTTCATACTGTCAAATGATCTTTACATCAAAAGACATGTAATAATAATATATGTCAGAAATGTAAATGGTCCAACTGGCTTAGATTCAGATAATTCATTTCAGTTGTTTGAGAGAAGATAAGTGTTAAATTTTACGAAGGGTAGAACTCTTAAGTAGCCTTTAAAATCATATACTTTCCAAAACCTCTACTATATTAAACAATGCTTTATAGTTTCATAAGAAAGATCAAATGCAGCAGAATCCATATAATGGGAATACCTTTATAGATCAAACTGAGTTTTGTACAAGGGAACTGAACATTTACAGTGAGATGTTATGGAATAATAAACTTAAAAATTGTGCTGCATTTCAAGTTTATGTGACTATGATTATTTAATTTTCTTTTGTGCGTGCTCAAGTGTAGCTGTTATGTGACTACACATGAGAGAACCTGAAATTAATTTGTCTGTATAAGATCAGTGACTGTACAAATTCTTATGAAAACTAACATGCCATGACAATAGTAATTTTGATAAAATTACAGCAAGAACTGCAATTCTCTGCCATCTGGCTGTCTCATTTTAAGTACATTGATGTGCTTTTTATTACTTATTTACTCACTTCAACTACTTTCACCATTGTTAGGGTCTATATGTATTCACAGCAAAAGATTATATCAGCATAAAAATGTTTTCATATGTTGTGTTTATTTTTTAAACAGAACAAGTTATAATCACCATATTTTTAAAAAAATATATACAAAAATATTTGCAAATTCCTTATTGATGTATTAAAGTATGCATCAGTTTTCTCTGCTTTCTACTTTATCTTTTATAACACGTGCAGGTTATCTGGGATCCTCAACGTAACCTTTATTTATTTTTTAAAATTATATGTGAAAACTGAAACAGATGTTTGTCTGAAAAATATAATCATAATTCTATAGCAATGAAGAACTTCAAACATAGCAACTTACACATTTTTTTAAAGCAAGAAGAAACTCATTTACTTGGGGTCATAGTATCAATACTGTGCATTTCTAATTCATATTTATTCTAAGGAAAATCATCTCACTTTGATGACTTCTTATGAATACTAATGAGTCAATATTATGGGTCTTCTATATAAGGGGCGGAGAACGGAGGAAAAGGTCAAACACAGCCTTTATCCTCCTCCCGATAATTCCTTTCCCTAATAAAGGTGCAGATGTGAAAAACTTTGTTCTCAAAAGCGGCACAATATCATTATACCAACACTGTAATGCTTTAATGTTTGAATTCAAAGCAAGGGGCAATATTAGCACTGAGATATTTATGTTGCCAATTCTTTCCAGATAAATATATTAATCCACACGATGTCTTGATAATAAAACACCAGAAACAAAACTAAAAGTAAATTAGCATGAGCAAATTTTGTAGACTTTAACGTTAGTACGGTATATCATAAAGAAAAAAATACTGCATAATTGATCATTTAATTCTAATATACTGCTACTCATTGAAATAAAAATATTACCAGCACACACTTGAAATATTCACATAAAATGTTTTAAAATTTGGCCTAGATTTGGTATATTTTGCACTGGTAATGGTACCTCAATACTGAAATCTCAGTTTGCAGTACTGTGAATATTTTCTGGCAGATTTATTGTACAACTATGGATGTTCATAAATTGAAGGCTAATGAAAAAATTGTGTCATGGTGTTATGATGCACCTTTTTCATTTTCTGGCTGACTACAACTGCCTATGTACTGAAATTTTAAAACATTCGTTTTCAAATGTATCAATTTTATTAATATTTTACTGGCATAGTAATAAAACAAATTGTATAAACAAATAAACAAACATAAATGAAAGTACTCTCATAAATCTTTTTTTTAATAAATTTTTTATTAATTTTTCAATTAAAAACAAAAACATAGATCTTTTATCACAATATCAACCAAAGAAAATAACACTAATCAATACATTCACGGACGTGTCCGGTGTCCCCCCCTGCACCACCCTCTTCCACTTACCACACCTTCCTCCTCCCAATCTACCACCACTCCTCCTTCCTCCCTCTTTCCTACCTCCCTTCCTCACTCAACCATCCCGCCTTGTGCAGTTGGGGCACCACCGGACACCTCCTTAAAGAATCATACATATATATACATATAAATCTATAATACAAACCTACCCCTTTCCCCCCTCCCCCCCCAGGACTTCCCAAAGCTAATCTAGGAAATAAATGCACAATAATCCAATTCTATTCAAAACAACTCATTATTACTACACACTAGTATAAACTTACTGTGACTCTAAAATAACATTAAAATACACACAAAGATTTTTAAATATATCAATATTTGATATACATATTTTTGTTTAAAATTTTTAATCAAAAGCTACATGATAATTTTTCAATTCATACTTTCTCTGAATATAATCTATCCATCTTCTCCACATTGAGATAAATTTCTCCTGAGAATGATCCTTCAGGTACGCGGATATTTTTGCCATCTCTGTAAAATACGATACTTTCTGTCTCCAATCATTCATAGTTGGTAACGTCTTATTTTTCCAATTTTGAGCAACTAAGGTCCTTGCTGCTGTTATACAGTACAACATCAATTTCATTTCTTTTTGGTCCACATTGTCCATAATGCCCAATAAAAATAACTGCGGTGTAAATTTTATCTTTTTCTTAAAAATCTGTTGAATATTCCACCAAATCTTAATCCAAAAAGCTTTAACATCCCTACATGTCCACCAAATATGATAATAAGTAGCGTCCATACTGCCACATCTCCAACATTTTGGTTGCAAATTCGGATACATGCAAGACAATTTTTGAGGATCCAAATGCCATCTGTAAAACATTTTATAAAAATTGTCCCTTAAATTCTGTGCTTGGGTGAACTTGACATTTCTTACCCAAATTATTTCCCAAGTTTCTAACTTTATTGGTTCTTGAATATTTTGAGCCCATTTAATCATACAATCTTTAACCAATTCTGTTTCCGAATCAAGTTCTATCAAAACACTATATATTCTCCTAATATGGGCTCTACTTTGATCTTTAATCTGTTTTATCAAGTTCNCTGGTTAATTGTCCTCACGGTCAGGAAGTTTCTCCTTAATTTCAGGTTGCTTCTCTCTTTGATCAGTTTCCAACCATTGTTTCTTGTCCTTCCCTCTGGTGCTTTGGTGAATAATGTGGCAGCCCCCAAATAATGGAATACTAGTATCATGTCTCCCTATTTCTTCTTTTCTTTAGACTAGCCAAACCCAAGTCTCGCAGCCGTTCTTCGTATGTTTTAGTCTCCAGGCCTTTGATCATCTTAGTTGCTCTTCCCTGATTTTTTTCCAAACTCTCAACATCTTTTTTTGTGAAATGGTGACCAAAATTGTCTACAGTATTCCAGGTGTGGTCTTACTAGGTTTTTATAAAGCGGTACTAATACCTCGCGTGATCTTGATTCTATGCCTCTGTTTATATACAACCCAGGATTGTATTAGCTTTTTTGGCTGCTGCTGAACCATGCTGCTCATGGTTGTCCACTAGGACTCCAAGGTCCCTCTCACAGTTACTATTTTTAAGCCAGGTCTTGCCCAATCTGTACTTGTACCTTTGATTTTTCCTACCTACATGTAAAAATTTGTTTTTCTTCACATTGAAACTTATTTTGTTGGATAGGGCCCATTGTTCAAGTTTGTCAAGATCTTTTTGGATCCTTAGTTGGTCTTCTGGGGTGTTGGCTACTCCTGCCAGTTTGGTATCATCTGCAAATTTGATGAGTTCCCCTTCAATTCCCTCATCTAAGTCATTGATGAAGATATTGAAGAGTACTGGGCCTAAGACAGAACCTTGTGGTACCCACTGCTTACTTCTCTCCATGTGGATATAGTGCTGTTGAGGATTACTCATTGAGTATGGTTTGCCAGCCAGTTACAGATCCATCTGGTGGTGATGTTGTCTATTCCACCTTTTTCTAGCTTACCATGGAGTAGGTTGGGGTCTACTTTATCAAATGCCTTACTGAAGTCTAAGTATACTATGTCCACGGGATTTTGCTGGTCTATTACTTTAGTCACTTTGTTGAAGAATGAAATAAGATTGGTTTGGCATGATCTGTTTTTAACAAACCTGTGCTGGCTATTAGTTATAACTTTGCTGCTTCTAGTTGTTCACAGATCTGTTTTTTGATTATCTTTTCTAGGATCTTCCCAGGTATTGATGTTAAACTGATTGGTCTCTAGTTTCCTGGGTCCGTTTTTTTTCCTTTCTTGAAGATGGAAACCACATAAGTCCTTTTCCAATCCTCAGGTACTTCCCCGGCACTCCAGGATTTTTCCAAGATGTGGTGCAGTGGTTCTGAGATAACATCTGCTAGCTCCTTCAGAACTCTGGGATGTCATCTGTCAGGCCCTGGTGATTTATATTCATCAAGGTCAGATAGGTGTTCTCTTACAATTTTCTTGCTTATTTTAATTTTTGTTTCTAATTTGTCTTTTGCAGTGGTTTTTTTTGTATGTTGGGCTATAGTTTCTTTTTGTGTGAAGACTGATGTAAAGTATTATTTAAGCAGCTCTGCTTTCTCCCCGTTGCCTGTTATTTCTTTGCCATCTTCTCTCTTTAGTGGACCTACAATTTCCTTGACTTTTTTCTTGTTGTTAATATTATTTCTGTTGCAAGTCTTTGTTCGTTCTGAGCCTTTGCTTTCCTGACTTCATCTTTGACTGTTCTGACTATCTGCTGATAATCGACCTTAATTATCTGACCCTCTTTCCATTTTTTGTATTTGTCCTTGCTGGCTTCTTTTTGAATTTCTTGTTTTTCTTTTTCAGTGGTGCTGGTCTGGGCTTTTATAATAGCATTTTTGAGAGTTTCCCACACTTCTTGGGTTGTTTTCCGCTTTAGGATTTTCATCCATGGGATCTTTCCTAGGTTCGCTCTGAGTTTGTTAAAGTCAGCTCTTTTGAAGTTCAAGACACTGGTTGGATTGTTTTCTGTTGCTAGTGTTTGTGTTATATTAAATTCCAGTATGACATGGTCACTTTCGCCCAAGGTTCCAGCAACTTCAACTCCCTCCATCACTTCTTCTCTATTAGTTAGAATTAAGTCCAGTATGGCTTTACATCTAGTTCCCTCCTCCACCTTTTGGATGACAAAATTGTTGGCTAGATTAGTTAGGAATCTGTTTGATTTCCCGCTCGCTGCAGAGTTTGTCTCCCAGTTGATATTTGGATAATTGAAGTCTCCCATTACTATTGTGGTATGCTTCCTACATACATTTGTTAACTGGTTGGCAAAGAGTTCATCTATTTCTTCTGATTGGTTGGGTGGTCTGTAATATATACCTATGGTGATGTCACTTTTTTTCTCTTTTATATTGACCCATATCCATTCTGGAAGGATTTTATCTTTGATCATGTGTGTTTCTGTAGATATGTAGTGTTCTCTTACATATAGTGCAACTCCCCCTCCTCTTTTTGTAGACCTGTTTCTTTTGAACAATTTGTATCCATCCATCAGTCCATTCCATTCATGGGTTTCATCCCACCAGGTTTCTGTGATACCAACTATGACATACCCTCCCTTGTGTACTATTGCTTCTATTTTGCCCTGTTTGTTTCCCGAGCTTTGAGCATTTGTATTTAAGCATTTAAGGCAGACATGTCAAACTCGCGACATCATGTGACGTCGCGCAACATATTGGGACGGTTTTGTCATTGCCGGCAATGGGGTGGGCGCAGCTTCCAGATGACTCATCCAGCCTGTGGGCCGGCAGTTTGACACCCTGATTTAACGCTTTTGTGCCTGTGCGTGGGTATGTTTCCTGCACCTCCTGAATGTTGTTTGAGTTTTTCTTTTTTTTCATCTCTGCCCACCTCATTGTTTGATTTGTTTTCTTGGTATTTATGATTGGTTTTGGGTTCTAGAGATTCTGAAGGTTGGTCACCCTTCCCCCTCAATTTTAGTTTAAAACTCTCCTGATGAGTTGGGCCAGTCTTTTTCCAAGTATATTTTTCCCTATTTTCGTGAGGTGCAGCCCATCCCTTGCCAAGAGTCCTTCATGAAGAAAATGCTGTCTGTGATCCAGGAAACGAAAATTTTCTTGGCGACACCAACCCTTTAGCCAGTGGTTTATTTCTAGAATTCTTTTTTCCCTCAATGGGAGTACTAATGAGTACAGATGAGAATACTACTTGTGTTCCTAGCTTCTTAACTTTATTACCTAGTTGTTTGTAGTCACTCACTATTGTACTCAGGTTCTTTTTTGTGTCATTTGTCCCAATGTGGAGGAGGAGAAAGGGGTAGTAATCTGTAGGCCTAATTATTTTAGTTAGGCCAAAAATAATAACTAGATGATGTCCAAGGTGACTTTCAATCCAATCTATGACTAAACTCTGCACTTATCATAATTCTTTTGTTGTGACAATATTTGGTCCTCGTATACTATATGAGGTCTCAATTTTACTTTCTCTTGGGTTAAAAGAATGCTATACTTTTGGGTTATTTCTACCAACACAACTAAGAGCTCCTTTCAGCTTTCAGTGTTCTGAATATGATCTTAAGACTGTCCTTATTGGTTAATTCTGCGTGACTGAAGCGCAGATTATTTAGAAGTTTGAATTTCCATGTTAAATTGTGAATACATAATTCACATTCCCATATGAAACAAAAGCAACTTTCAAAACTTCTGGATATCACTACACAAAGTAGATCCCTAAAAACATGTTCATATTAAGATGAAGTATACTATAGGAATGCTAATAATTTAGACAAAATGTTAAAACTTGTAAGAGTAGAGTTCTGAATCACAGCTGTTTCTAGTTCCTGATCTAAAACAGTTCTACAAATGGATGGATGATTTCTGCAGTTTAGCATGAGAAATGCATGTGTTCCGTTAACAGTAACTCATCCATCCCACATCAGTTCTGACGTTTGAACAAATCTTCTCATGCCCAGTGA
>NW_015392879.1:43463-53526 GCF_001527695.2 Protobothrops mucrosquamatus
ATAATTTAGACAAAATGTTAAAACTTGTAAGAGTAGAGTTCTGAATCACAGCTGTTTCTAGTTCCTGATCTAAAACAGTTCTACAAATGGATGGATGATTTCTGCAGTTTAGCATGAGAAATGCATGTGTTCCGTTAACAGTAACTCATCCATCCCACATCAGTTCTGACGTTTGAACAAATCTTCTCATGCCCAGTGACCATTCTAAAGCAAGAAAGGCCCAACTTCCCAAATCAGGAGACAGATTTATTAGATTATTATATTAAAGTACAGAGATGTCAGGGAAGAAAAATTCTTATACCTTTCTTCCCAAAATATTATTTACAGACTTTCCAACTTGAGAGGAACCTAACAAAATTAACTACTCTTTCAGAACACAGTTAATACATATTTTATAAATCAAACTGTGAACATGGCAAACACAAAATCATTTATATTCTCTCATTATATTGCTTTTTTTTAAAAAGAAAGAAAATGAAATGAAATATGTTACTATTAGTTTTTTGCTGACTGGGGAGGGAAGAGCAGGCATTTTACAAATATAAGGACCAATAAGTTATGTATGTGGCTCATTTCTTTGACAATTTCAGACTGCTTGTCTTTCACAGGATTTCTTATGGCTATTTACATTTTCATTCAGTGAAAATCAATTACCTTCCTGCAATAAGCCTCATTTACTACCTTTGAGTATAATAGAAACACCATTAGGATGATGACATTACCCAAAAGAAGGGCACTACACAGTTGGTGGACATAAATTAGAACCCTTTCACATATGCATTAGAAATACTGCTGTGACTGAAATATGCATAAAAATCTGAATCTATTAGAGCTATTAGTGTGCGGTGCTGGTGATTTTGAAGGAGGAGGGGAGATTGTGATCTACTACTTTGACAAAATTATGTCTTTCCTCCCCACCCCCACCCCCTCAGTGTGTGCTGCTGATGCAATAAAGCACAAGTCCCCAGCTGAGATGCATTTGGAAATGCCACTGAGCATGGTCTATGCGCTTCACTTCCTTTGCCAAAGCAAGAAGACACTGTTAGTAAGAGAGTGCAGGAAGATAGTGCCAAACCTGCTCCTCCTTCGCACCCTGACCTCCTCTCTTTGCGGATGTATGCCTCAGTGCAGCTGCCACTCATGTGGAAAACGGCTCCTACGGATCAATTCATAGGGTTTAGAGATATTTAACTCCCATCAAGCCCTCATTGTCTTATTGATATTAGTTGAAGGCCAACTTATTGGATATTTACAAGGAGGGGAAACAAAACACTAATCTAGAAATTTCCCCCTCTGAGACAAGAAACTGTGCTAAATGTAGTTATTTTTACCAGGGGTCTTATAAGCTTAAGAAAACAAAATTATAGCTTAGCACAAGGAAGCAGGTACTGCTTAAAAATTTAAGTGTGAAAGTTAGGTTTCCCTCCATCATCAAATCTATTTGGTATCCTAGTATATCTCATATAAATTTTTTAAAAATATTAGTATACTGTAATGGTATGTGAAAATGACCCTAAGGGATGGGGGAAGAGATGCTGCCTGCAGACAATCAGACAAGAGAGAGGGGACTCTCCAGTGGCTTAATAGTTAGAGAAATAAATTTAGGGAGGACCTGCCCTGATGGATCAGGCTATTAAAAGTGATGGCAGGAGTTTTTACTTTAAGACTTGAACAATTCTGTTAATACAGCCTTACAATAAAGTACAATTAGCTCACATGGTCAAGTTTCCTGCCTGGTTTACCTAGGAGGGCTGACTGATATTTACTTTGAATTTTAATTCAATATAATATTTCATCGAGAAATAATGTTTAATTAAATTCATAATTAGTTCTAGTTTAGTAATTATTTTTTATTTCATGTTAGAGATGGCATAGTATATTATCTCAAACTTAAAAGATTAATTATATGAACCAGCAGCTGAGTGCAGTGGCTAGGAAAACCTTTGCTCAGATTCAGATGGTGCATCAGATACAGTTGTTCTTGGTGCCAGATATTCTGGCTACAGTAATTTGGGCTCTAATCACCTCACACTTTGACTATTACAGTATGCTGTTACTGGGGCTGCCTTTAAAGATTATTCAGAAATGTCAGTTCAACATACTGGCCCATGTGCTGACAGGCTAAATCTCATTAAGCAGAATAGTTCCTCTTCCTATATAAATGCACAATTTTCCTATAGATTTCCAAGTGTTTTTTATATTTTATTTTATTTTCAGGCATGCTAATTCTGAGTGATGTGCATCTCCCCAATATGAAATCAAAATTCTAAACTCTGTTAAAAAATTAAAGTGCTGGATATTGCCAGGAATGTCCTTCAAGCTTGAGACCAAATGTCCTTTGGGACTATCTGCTCCCAGTAGACTATGCCCATCGTATATGTCAAATACACAATGGCATGTTGAAGATGCCCACTCTTACAGAAAACTTTGCCTTTTGATGGAAAGATGGTTCTTTTACTATTAACATTTAAGCCGGAAGTGAAAATAATCTTTTATCTGGCCTTTGAGTCTCAATTTTGATGCGGTTACCATGTGTTACAGATTATGGTTATGTGTTCTTTTTACAATATTTAATTTAAGACATTTGTAACACTTCCTAATTTCTAATTAATTATTTTGGGCATCAGTACAAATCAAGAACAGTCAACACTGAACAAAAAATAATATAAAACTAATATAACAAACCACAATGATATATGCATGTATGTATGTATGCAATAGTGGCAAATATCTATAGCTCGGATATAGAATGAGGGTGAAGATTCATTCTCCAAGCTTGTGGATTGGTTTCCAAATGTTTCGTTACCAGGCTAGGTAACAT
This sequence comes from Protobothrops mucrosquamatus, assembly GCF_001527695.2. NCBI lineage: Eukaryota > Metazoa > Chordata > Lepidosauria > Squamata > Viperidae > Protobothrops > Protobothrops mucrosquamatus. The sequence goes on from NW_015392879.1 coordinate 46,285, forward strand.
ACTCAGCGGCATTTAGGGGAAATCCTTCAGTTACTGCTCAGAGAACGAACCTTCACTCTCATAAATATGTATAGCCAACTGGGCAGAACAAGTATTCAGCAGAATGGGCACAAACATCTTCCTGGACCAATTCATGGAAGAAAAGACAGGTCTTTATGGCTCTGCAAAAGGCAAAGAGGTCAGCACTATCAAACCTTCAGAAGAGCTCATTCAGACAGGCAACAGCAGCAATACTGAAAGCCATCTCTTAGGTCCATTAAATGATACTGACTTAGACAGAGGATCTGAGAATGCCACCTTTGTAGGGTAGGCAAAAATAATCAGGGATGGGTCATCCCCAAAAACCCAGCCCTACACCATGTAGAGCTTTATGAGTGATAACCAGCACATTGAATTGCAACCAGAAGCCTACTGGGAGTATTCACAACTTGGGGAATAGTTATCTTACTGGGTGTAGCACAAGATGCACTCATTATTATCTGTAGACTGCATTCTGAACAAGAGTTGCAACCTCCAGATTCATCAGTGGCAGCCACAGGTAGCAAGCATTGCAGAATCCATTTAGGAGGTGATAAAGGTGTGAATGACTGTGGCCACAACCTCTTGTCAAGAGTAAGAAAGATGATCTTGATGGAAATATGCAGGAACCACTACCCAAGTCAGACTTTTTTTAAAGTCCAAAATAACAAGATAACATTTGGAAGCAGCTCAGGCAGACACCTCTAATTTACTGAAATATAAAAAAGAGAAGAAGGAATAGTATGATCAGACTTGCAATATAGGTAGTCCTTAACGTATAACCACAATTGAGTCCAAAATTTCCATTGCTAAGCAAGAGAGTTGTTAAGTGAATTATGCCTCCATTTTATGACTTTACTTGCCACAATTATTAAGTGAATCATTACAGCTATTAGGTTAGTAATACAGTTGTTAGATCAATCTAGCTTCCCCATTGACTTTATTTGTCAGAAGGACACAAAAGGTGATCCCGGGGCACTGCAACCATCATAAATATGAGCCAGTTGCCAAGCATCTGGATTTTGATCACATAACTGTGGTGATGCTGTCATAAGTGTGAAAAGCAATCATGTCACCTTTTTTTAGTGCCGTTGTAACTGTGGATTAAATGAACGGTTGTAAGTCAAGGACTTCCTGCATTCTGGTAAAATAGCCAATCTCATAAAAATAGCTTTAGCCTTCCTGTGTTGATTTCCTGGTCTAGTTTACCTATTCAGAAAAGAGTACAATTGGCACAGAAGATGGAACGGTATGCAAAAGCCTCCCAGGTTCTAGTTGCTTGTCAACTTCTCAAGCAGGAGTTGTTGGTTCAGGAGGGTCACCAAATTGCATAAAGACTCTGAATATGGGAGTGCAGCTCCACTGAGACCCAAAGATGGTGGAAGTTTTTCAGATTTGGATCCTTGGAAGTACAAATCTCAAAGCCACCCAGTCTTGCCAGTGTTACTTTAAGTTGAAGTCTGCTCTTTTGCACCCAAACTCTTACAGTCTCCAGACACAGAGAAAAGACAGAGACTGCATCATTTTCCTGGCCAGAGGCAGAGATATACAGCTGATTCCTCAGCCTACTAATGGTACTTAATTTTGTGCTAACACAGCAACTTTAAACACATGTTAAACAAAAAGTGAAACAGTGGAGTTCTGAAGCACCCCACAAATTAGGAGCCTAGTCTGGACCTCTGTCCCCATCCTCCAGCACCAACTGGAATGGCTCTGGAGAAAGAACTGCTATAATACTAAGACTTCCATTCTCAATTCCTTGAGCCATTTCAGAAAAATACAATGAGTGGTGGTAATGATGGCTACTGAGAGATTAAGAAGAACATATTCCCTCCCGAGTCTGAGCAATGCCATCTCAATGCTACATTCTGGTCAGAAATTAGGCTGAATGGAGGGTGACAATAATCTTTTTTCTCCAGGGTCCTTTGAAGCTGTAACCAAACCACCTTCTGCATAACTTTCCCTAAAAACAACAACAACAACAACAACAACAATGTGGCTTTGGGCCTTGGTGGCACAATGGTTAGAATGCAGCACTGCAGGCTAATTCTGCTGACTGCCAACTGCCAGACGTTTGGCAGTTCGATCCTGACCGGCGTAAGGACTACTAGAACCATTCCCTTTTTATGGTTTTGTGTAAATGTTGCTTTACACTTGTTCAGTTATGCTTTGCACAACTTTATATTTAGGGCAGCAGAAAATCAGAATGAAATAAATATAGTAATTTTAAATTTAACAATATTAACATCATGTACATTTAAGATGGCTAAGAAAAATATTACTATTTTAATTACTATTAAAATTACTATTTTAATAGACTTTTAAAGAACAAAGTCATTTATTAGAAATATTCAGTTTCAAATTCCATATTTATTTATTATTTATTACTATGATAGACTCCTTTCTTCCTTCTTCAATTCATTGGTTAGATTTTTATTCCTACAAAACTGTAACCCAGTTGGAAAGAGTCCAAGGACGTAGGGATTAATAAGAATTTCCCCTCCATTCCGTTAATAATTGGAACCAGAATTAACAATATGCTCCTTAAAATGTTACTTTTTCTAGGAACGCATGCATCAGTCACATTACTATTATCATTCCTGCAAATCAGAATGAAACAAAACAAGGACACTATGTTAGCAAAAGAAAAAAGATGGTTAAATTTTCTCTGAACTTGTATGTGAATGCATTTTGTTCTCTCCAAATAACTTCGCTGTAGGTTAGAACCTTTCCACTGTGAGCCATCAGCATTGGAGGTAAGTTTGCTGAGCATGCACACAGCCACCTGTGCACATGTCTGTGCAAACACCTTCACATGCTGAGTGCAAGCTGGCACACAGCAACAAAGTTCAACTTAAGTTAACAAGTACTTATAAATCTGGGACAAAGGCCAATAAGATACATCTTTGCATAAAATTTACATATTTCTGCTACCATTAAAATTATTAAAGAAAGACCATTTATTTTTATTAACTATATTTATATCCTATTTCCTTCCAGGAGGTCAATGAAGTATATAGTTAGAGGTGTATGCAGGGGGAGAGGGCCAAGAGAGATCAAATTATAAGATTAGTGTTGCACAACTGTGAAGCAAACTCTGCCTTTTTTGTATTGGCCAAGATGATGTCACATCCATGTACAAAAGGACAGAGCTTGTGGCACAATGGCATGATGCTTTTATTTCTTTTGATAAGCATTTCCAACCCTGCAAACATATAGATAGTTCTTAATCTCTTCAGTTTTACCCCTCCAAAAAGAGTGAAGTGGATTAGGCTGAGACAGAGCTCAAAATCATTGCATGCATTTCATGGCTGAGGTAAATCTATGTTGGAATTTAATTTCACTCTAGAAAATTTCTTATAAAGTTAAATCCCTAACTTTAGTGTTCCATGCATTCTGCCCACTTTATCAGGTTATCTGGTATCTAACATTTTATATTTATTATAATGTTTGCTATACATGTTATTGTACTAACTTCTGACATCTTAAAATTTTTGAGAGAGATCTTGCTTGTTTGTAGTGACTGCAATCCAACATCCCATGCATATTATATTATACATTCTGGTATCTTGGAAGGTTTTTCCAACAGCATTCACTACAATGGAATATCTGCTGTCCTTCTGTGCTGTTGTACACATCAAGGACCCATTTAACTTCCCACTCTTCCTGGAACAGGGTCCGTAGATTTGGTCTTTGAGTCACCATGAAGAGCTGCAGGGAGAATGTGAAGCCAGTTGGATGTAGGGTGATGGGTCAATATGCTAGGCAATCACTGGCAAGATTACTCAATGGTAGTTACACTACTGATGAGCATAAATGAAGAAGCTTCTTTTTCAATAGGCTCCTCTCAATATGTTTCTCTTTGGGAACATAAAGGGGCTGTTTATCCATATTCAACTCTTCCACTATTTTCAAACTTTACAGAGCTGTTGATTGCAATTTTTTTCATTAAAACTATATCTCTCTTTCCCACCTCTTAGGAAATAAGATCCAATTTTCCACTTTCCTTTTTATTTCTTGCCTAACACTCATTCATACAAACTGGTTTTCTGGAAGCTATATTGTACGTGAGACCTATTTTGCCAAGTTATACAGAGACATGCATAGAAATGTATACGAAAGCACTCATATCCTTTTCCTGTACCCTACCCAAGTTAATTCATACATTCTTAAAATACATTATCCCTCTTGTATTGCTACATTAAGCCCAACTGATTTCCATTTTATTTATAGTTTCCTAACTGGCCAGAGAAAGGTATCAAAATCAATTAGGAATGTACAAAATTTTAATTTCATTTAATTTCAAGCCATTTTGAGCATGCAACTTTGTGAAATACCCAATTTCAAGTATGAGACTGTTGCCTCAAGCATTAATCAGTCTGCCTCAAATGCAAGGCAAATGGTCCAATTCATCAGGAATACTCAGAAAAGAGCTGTGAAAATAATGATAAATCTGGATTGGTATATGTGGGGAAAAACAATCCTTTTCATGCCTGTATAATTTAGGATTAAAATATTAATGTCCACCTTTTGAAATCAATGGTATAATGGTAGGGAAAGTGACCTTGTAATACTTTCAGTCTAGCAAGATTGATGTTAACCTGTGTGGTAGTCCGGACAAGAAGCACAATCAAGAATACTAGCTCTATATTCATTGTAAGGTTATTGTAACAGAATCTTGCAGCATTGAAAGCATTTCTCCCTGGTTGTCCCTTCTGTGGTTCTTCCTGTTTCCCAAGGCCATTTTCCTACCATTACAATGATGAAATTAATTGGAAGTAAGTAAAATATCTATGAAATATTATAATAAAGCTAAAGCTCTAATTAACAACCTGGCTGCCTGTTTTGGATTATATAAAATTATATAAACTTTCCAACCACCTCCACTTATGACTGCAATAACCAAACCAGGAAGTTACCAAAACATGAATAATTGTATGTTCAAAATTGGTATGTCAGTCGATATTGCTGAAAAGTGCCCTACTGAGAATCCCTGAACCTCCAAAATAGTGTGGTATCAAGAGCAAAGCTATGATTCTGATCTTATAAAAGGAGGGCAATATTCTTCAAAACAATTCAATCAAAATAGAGCTGGAAGAGATCTTGGATGTCTTCTAGTCCAACCCCCTGCTCAAGCAGGAGACTCTATACCATTTCAGATAGGTAGCTATCTAGTCTCTTCTTTAAAACCTCCAGTGATGAAGCACCCACAACTTCTGACAGCAAGCTATTCCACTGGTTGATTGTTCTCACTGTTAGGCAGTTTCTCCTTAATTCTAGGTTGGTTCTCTCCTTGATTAGTTTCCATCCATTGTTTCTTATCCTGCCCCCTGGTGGTTTGGAAAAGAAGTTGATTCCCTCTTCTTTGGGGCAACCTCTCGAATACTAGAATACTGCTATCAGGTCCCCCCAGTCCTTTTTTTCCCTCTAGATTAGCCAAACCCAAATCATGCAATCATTCTTCATATGTTTTAGTCTCCAGGCCTTTAATCATCTTAGTTCGTCTTCTTTGCACTTTTTCCAAAGTCTCAACATCTTTTTTGTAATGTGGTGACAAAAACTGGATGCAGTATTCCAGGTGTGGCCTTACTAAGGCTTTACTAAGTGGTGCTAATACTTCACATGATTTTGATTCTATGCCTCTCTTATACAACCAAGAATTGTAATCATTTTTTGTCTGCTGCCACACAAGTTGAATATAATTCATGCAGACAGTTGAACCAAACAGTCTGGCTCTCAAATCTGGATCCTGAGTCATCACTTCTCTATTAAAACTGGGTTAAAATATCCTAGGACTGAACAAGATGTAATGAAAAAGAGAAATAGAAATCAATGCCATTCATGTATTGCTCTTTCAGTCCCAATCACAAGATAACTATCTCATAAACTTGATGTAAATATTAAAAGCATAAGGGATAATGCTGATACTTATAGAACCTGCTGTCAGAGCAAAATGGTAATCCCATTTTATCTGGATTTATCTTCTAGAATAGGCCATGTACATAAGGTATGAAACCAGGATAGCACAGCATAGCAAAGCGTAGCAGAGCAGAGCATAATGTAGCATAGCATAGTTCTTCCAGTCCCTAGTTAGAATCTATTCAGAAGAATACTGTGGTTGATGAATCTGACACATCTGAGAGATCTCCTAAAATCAATAGGGTTCCATTTTCCCTTAGGATAGGTGTGAACTGGAATAGGATCATTGCCAAACTGAAAAAAGACCTTTCAATAATGAAATTAAATGTCCATTTATTTACATAAAATATTTGTATTCTGCTTCAGGTTAAGAAAAATCCTACCTTTTTTCTATTTAAAAGCAATATAAAATCTTACCTACTTTATACCTTAGACATTTCTGTAAGACGAATGTTAGCTTTCATAAAATTGTCATTTTCATAAATGGATAATACATATATTACTGATAAATGGATTGTTCTATTCCATTATTTATATTATAAACAGTACTTATGGTCAAAGTATCCATTTTTTTCTCAAAATTGTCATAAAAGACTATAGTATGTCTGCAAACAAAGAATCATGACTGTAATTCTTCTCTCATTACAGCTCCAGATTTATTTTATTCCATGAAGGAAGAAAAACATCTGCTTTATTCCAGAACAAATTATCACTAAGGAAGAGCAATTATGACTGGGTTGTATCCAATACTGGCTATCTGCCAAGAAAAAATAAAATGCTGGTCTAACAGATTTCCCTTCCCCTTCAGTCCTCCCCCCACATCTGTTCTGAAAGCTTGGAGGATCTCTAGAGCAGATCCAGGAGGCATCTGTGGTTATAAGTAGAAGAGATCACATGAATGCAAATCTCCTTAACTGATGGGTGTAATCCACTTTTAACCATTGTAAACATCAGTTTGTGCACATAAAAAGTTTGCATCCAAATGGTGCATTTATTTTCTTTGGCTCTTCTACCTCATTATGTGCTTTTAACCAAAATGGGTTAAAGGAACTTTGTATATATTCAGGTAAAAATTCTTAGCATGTTAGAGTCCTGAAGGAACAGGAAAACAAACACTTATTTATAATTAATTTACTTTCCATTATTGAAACTATGATATTGAAATAAGAAAAGGCAACTGTAATTAAAGCAGTGACACAAAATGGTAACTTTAGCTCACTAAAGAGAATTTAGGAATACTAAGCACTGTAAAAGGTTAACAATATTAAAATATTGAGATAAACATTTGATATATTTTTATAAAAT
>NW_015392880.1:0-1308 GCF_001527695.2 Protobothrops mucrosquamatus
ATCTTTCTCTCTCCTTCTCTCCCCCCTCCTTTCTCTCTCTGTCACTATCTCTATCTCCCTCCTTTTCCCTTTTAAGAAGAAACTAAGTCATTTGTATGGAATGGTATAGATTCTCCTGCTTGAGCAGGGGGCTGGACTAGAAGACCTCCAAGGTCCCTTCCGGCTCTATTCTATTTTTATTCCCTCCCTCTCTCTCTCTTTCCCATCCTCTTCCCCCCACCTTCCTCTATCTTTGACGAAAGAAATGTTTGGATTATGTATGGATTACAGAAGAATGAATAAGGGCAGCTAATTCAAACGAACCGCATTAAAAGGGGCGGCGAGCGGGGGGGGGGGGGAAATGTATGTTTAGTTGCCCTTTGTTTTCTCAGGCATTCATTTTGCAAACAAAGTAATGGAGGCCTTTGTTGTCACTGGAGATGATCAGATAATGAAAAACAAGCCTGCAAATCTGTTTTGCAAATAATCTGTTCAACACCCGGAGCTTAACTAGAAGAAATTGATAGATTTAAAGGGGGGGGGGTGTCAGTTTGGTTTCGATTCCCGAGTTTAAATGACCTCCTCCCATCTCCAAGTTTTCGTTTATGCCAGTGTTTCCTAACCTTGGCAACTTTAAGACAGGTGGACTTCAACTCCCAGAATTCCCCAGGCAGCCATGTTGGCTGGGGAATTCTGGGAATTGAAGTCCACGTGACTTAAAGTTGCCATGGCTGGCAAACACTGATTTATAGGCTCAGATCACCCCATAAGCTAAACTGACTAAAACGGTAGATTTGGTGATTGTGGGCTTTGTGAGAACATGTCCCTTTTCTTAGCATGTGTGAACCCGCAACTAAATTAGGCCGTAATGTGGTTTATTCTGAAGGCCTAGCACACGGGTCAGCAACCTGTGGCTCCGGAGCTGCATGCGGCTCTTTGAGCCTTCTCCTACGGCTCCCAGCCTCTTCTGCCATTTGCAGAGAGAGAGACAGAGAGAGGCACTTCGCTTCCCTGCTTCCCTTCTCTCTCTCTCTCTCTCTCTCTCTCTGTATGTAAAAAAGAGAGTGGACTCACCCTATTCTCTAACGAGCTGACAAGCTTATTGGGCGGGGCTCCTGCCTTGGCTGCATCTCTGCAGGAAGCAGGAAGCAGGAAAGGCAGGAGAGAGCCAGCCCAATAACAATGTGTGTCAGCTTGTTGGAGAACAGCTTGAAGCCAGCTTGCCAGCTGAGCAGAAGATTGGAGAGAGGGAGAGGGGGGGGGGAGAGAGAGAGAGAGAGAGAGAGAGAGAGAGAGAGAGAGAGAGATGCCAGCTGAGCAGAAGATTGG
>NW_015392880.1:4430-6389 GCF_001527695.2 Protobothrops mucrosquamatus
AAAAGCCTGCTCTAAAATACCCCATATAAACCCCTAGCAAAGCCCAATCAAAACTACGCCAGGCCGGCTGCATGGAATAGATGGGTTTTCAAGGCTCGGCGGAAGAGGCGCAGGTCCGTAGTTGTACATAGGTCGGGGGGTAGGTCATTCCAGAGGGCAGGAGCTGCCACAGAGAAGGCTCTCCCCCTGGGGTTCGCCAGCCGGCATTGACTGGCCGACGGCACCCTAAGGAGGCCCTCTCTGTGGGAGTGGACTGGTCGAAGGGAGATGATAGAGATTGACAGATAGCAGACAGACAGACAGACAGACAGACGATAGGTTGATTGATAGAAATACAAACAGACAGACATAGATGATAGAGACAGACAAACAGACAGACAGACAGACAGATAGTAGATAGGTTGATTGATAGAAATACAAGCAGACAAACAGACATAGAGATAGATAGATAGATAAATAGATAGATAGATAGATAGATAGATAGATAGATAGATAGATAGATAGATAGAAATACAAGCAGACAGACATAGATGATAGAGATAGATAGATAGATAGATAGAAGATAGATAGATAGATAGATAGATAGATTGATAGAAATACAGACAGATAGACATAGATGATAGAGATAGAGAGACAGATGATTGATAGAAGATAGAGAGATAGGTTAGATAGATTAGACAGATAGATAGATTAGACAAGATAGATAGATAGATAGATAGATAGAGAGAGAGAGAGAGAGAGAGAGAGAAAGAGAGAGAGAGAGAGAGAGAGAGAGAGAGAGAGAGAGAGAGAGAGAGAGAGAGAGAGAGAGAGAGAGAGAGAGAGAGAGAGAGAGAGATTAGACATAGATAGATAACGGATAAAAAAAATAGACATATATATAGATGAGTATATAAATATGAATCAGTGGCCAGGTGTCTGAATTTTGATCACGTGTCCACGGGGATCCTGCAACAGTTGTATGAAAAACAGTCATAAGTCATCTTTTTCAGTGCCGTTGAACAGCCACTAAAGTACTTGTAATTCTTTTGGGGGCGGTTTCTTACTCAGTTATATTATATTCAGTTGCACCTAGATGGTAAAACTCTGGAGCAGAACTCCCCAACCTTTTTGGATTGGCGGCCCAGAGGGAAAGGGAGGAGCAGAGAAACGTACGCACGCACACATGCGCAAATGGGGCCGCTAGCACCCACGCGGCGGCACTAGCGTGAGCGGGGAGGGTGCATGCACACATGTGCACTGTCATGGTTCCGACAGATGAAAGTCTTTAAAAGAACTTCGAGGCATTGTTTACCTTAACGAATGTTTTATTCGAGTAGCATAATATTGGCACTACATCATCGAAGCCAAAAACTGAATTTCCCTCCCCTGGCCACATGGTATCAAAGCACAATTCCCTCCTCCAGTTAACTGTCATAAATCACATACCCCAAATAGCTTGAAACTTGGGCTTCCTCTCTGGTTCTCCAGCCCGCCAATTCCTTATCAGTTCTAGTTACAATAACCTTGATTCTCACCCTGAGTTTAGTGCTGTTATGTCTAGCTAGACTCTCATTCACATCCCACCCCCTCCCAGCATCATCTAACTCTAAAAGGGAAAGGGAGGGACTTCCGGTGGCAGGCGATTTCGCTGGTCGCAGCTGTTTGCTGCCTCCCGCCTGTTTTGCGTAAAAGCCGGTTTGACAGCCAGCATCTGCTGTCAAACGGCTTGATACCTTTCCCCTGGGCATAAGGGGATCGGTGAGCTGCCCGGGGTAGGGGTTGAGTTCCCGAGTCGTCCTATATGGACGATGTAGGCGAGAACTCCTCCGGAGCCCCGAGGATTCTCCGCGATCCAGGACGCCTTCGCTTCGGCGAAGCAAGAAGCCGCCGCCGCCGCTGCAACTTGAAGTTAACTTGTGAGTTTACTTGTAAGCAGACGAACCAACTTTGGAAGCTTGCTTTTTATTTTGGACTCTA
>NW_015392880.1:9731-11713 GCF_001527695.2 Protobothrops mucrosquamatus
AAAAGATTAAGAAAGCCAACAGTCTCTGCCTCCCCTTTGGCTGTTTTTTGGATGCCATTTTTCATCGGAGCAAATGTGCTGATGACAGTCAGATTTAGTTATAATGTGCTTCCAGACAGTGTGTTCTAACATATTTAAAATCCGAGAGTGTCGGTGACGAGGCGGGAATTGTTTTACAACTCTGTCAGCACACAACGACGCCATAATTAAGGCTTTGCTGGAGTGAAGGATGGGCAAAATCAGAGGAGAAACGTTCGTGACCAGTGGGAACTGCGGAAATCAATGGGAGGAACGTGACCATCAAAGAAAGGCACCCATCGGAAGCCGAGAGGGACATAAAAGGAGAATATTTATAGCTCAGGGTTAACATAAGGAGTCCTTGGTGCTCTCTGAGCTTGGTTGTTTTCATGTGACCACGGAGATTCTGTAACGGTCGTAAGTGTGAAAAACAGTCGTAAGTCACTTTTTTTCAATGGTGTTGTAACTGTGAACAGTCACTAAGTGAACTGTTGTAAGTTGGAGACTACTTGGAGGCCAAAACATATGAAGAACATTTGCAGGAATTGGTTACGTCTAGTTTAAGGGAAAGAAGGACTAGGGGCGACATGATGGCAGTGTTCCAATAATAGAATAGAGTAGAGTAGAGTAGAGTAGAGTAGAGTAGAGTAGAGTAGAGTAGAGTAGAGTAGAGTAGAGTAGAGTAGAGTAGAGTAGAGTAGAGTAGAGTAGAGTAGAGTAGAGTAGGAGCTGGAAGGTACCTTGGAGATCTTCTAGTCCAACCCTCTGCTCAAGTAGGAGAACCTATACTATATCTCAGGAGTAGAGTAGAGTAGAGTAGAGTAGAGTAGAGTAGAGTAGAGTAGAGTAGAATAGAATAGAATAGAATAGAATAGAATAGAATAGAATAGAATAGAATAGAATAGAATAGGAGCTGGAAGGTACCTTGGAGATCTTCTAGTCCAGCCCTCTGCTCAAGTAGGAGAACCTATACCATATCTCAGGGGCTGAAACAAAGAAGAGGGTCAACCTATTTTCCACAGCACCTAAAGGCAGGGTAAGAAACAACGGATGGAAACTAATCAAGGAGAGAAGCAACCTGGAACTAAGGAGAAATTTCCTGACAGTTAGAACAATCAACCAGTGGAACGGCTTGCCTTCAAAAATTGTGGGTTTCCATCACTGGAGGTTTTCAAGAAGAAACTGGACAGCCATTTGTATGAAATGGGTAGGGTTTAGATTAGATAGCCTTTATTGTCATTTTTTTTACTGTGGGCACAACGGCCCACATTAAAAATGAAATTTAGCTGCTTGCTCTCAAAGTGTGCACATACATAACACACATTTAAACATACTATATACAACATATGTATAGACCTACATCCTTATGTATAAGTAACATATATATTTATTAATCCCTGTCCATCTTGAATACATAACGGAAGGAGGAAGCTTGAGAGTTCACAAGGTTGATACTGTATGGAACAAAACTGTGACTGAATCTTGACGTTCTGCTTCGGATACCACGGAGACTGCTTGAGCAGGGGGTTGGACTAGAAGACCTCCAAGGTCCCTTCCAATTCTGTTATACTGTAACTTTCACAACCATGGGTAGCTACGGGGAACCCAATAGAGCAGACTAACCTACAATTGGATGCCTGGCTGATGTCCTTGGTTTTCCAAACCCAGTGAAGTTTACCTGTAAAGGTGAAATCTGATTATATTGTTTTCCCTAGCAAATTATCCCCCAGCTAATGGAGACTGTCATTTGGAAAGAAACATTTGAAGGGTTCCTAAGTAAATGTTCAATCCATGTTTTTCTGACATTAAAGGAAGGTCCCCTTCCTTTTTTTAAGGTGAGCCATGGTGCCATAATCAAAAAGTGCATTACAAAACAATTAATAATAATAATAATAATAATAATAATAATAATAATAATAATAATAATAATAATAATAATAATAATAATAATAATAATAATAATA
>NW_015392880.1:14644-19644 GCF_001527695.2 Protobothrops mucrosquamatus
ATTCCCCAGTTCACCCATCCTAAAGCATGCTGGCTGGGGAATTCTGGGAGTTGAAGTCCACCCATCTTAAAGCATGCTGGCTGGGGTATTCTGGGACTTAAAACCCACCATCTTAAAGCATCCTAGCTGAGGAATTCTGGGAGTTGTAGTCCATCAACTTAAAGCAAGCTGGCTGGGGAATTCTGGGAGTTGAAGGCCATCCATCTTAAAGTTGCTACAGTTGAGACACACTGTGTTAGGCAATAACTAGCAGGAATTAGAGGAAATTCTGAGAGCTGAGGTTTATGATATCTAAAGGCCACCGTGTTGTGGAAATGCAGTGTATGTGTGTGTGTGTGTGTGTGTAACTGATTTAGATTGATCAGTTATGTGTTATAGGATTATGAGAGTTGCAGTCTCCAGATATAGGGCAGCCACCAAGTTAACCGAACTGGTTAGCAGGCCAGGTTCCCCAACTGCATCAAATTCCCCAAGGATAGGTGGATCTCATCTAACAAAAGGATAATCAGGATAGCCGGACTAGTGGTGGGATTCAAATATGTGAACAACCGGTTCTCTGTGTGGATGCCACTTCCGGAAGTCCATTCCGGGCCTGGGCAACAAAAAATTAGCTACCGGTTCTGCCGAAGTGGTGCAAACTGGCTGAATCCCACCACTGAGCTGGACCCATAATTCTGCGCACGTACACATCCTTGTAAATGCCAAAAAAAAAGGCAAAACACCCAACATCCAGACACCCAGAAATATGAATACTACTCAAGTCTAGTTCGGTCGAATGTCAGCTTTTAGATCAAATCAACGTTCTCAGCTGAATGGTTTTTTTTAAATCCCGCCAACCTTAGATCTGTGTTGCATACGTGTCTGTGACTGCATATACACTTAAGTCTACATACATGCACACCCAGAGGTTGGACACCAACGTGTTTGATGGATGAGAAGCTCTGAGGCTTTTGACAGATGCATTTAGTTTGGGGGGAGAAGGAGAAAAATGACTGTTTGCTGGTATTAATGAGCAGAGTTTACCCGAGTAAGGGGAATGGAAGCAGCGTCAGCAGAGACATGATTTTGGAGGCAAATGGCCACAAAAGAGAAGGGGGTCATTCTTAAAATTAAGATCGGCATTAAGCTAGTCTGTTTTTTTATGTCAGATTTCAGCATAACAAAAAAACAAACAAACCTGAATAGGGTTTGAAACTGGAAGGAACACAAGAGGCCGAGGCTTGGATAGAACTGATTATTTGGTAGGGTGCCTTCACACAACACAATGAATCTGGTTACCGAATGAAGCCATTTCCTGGGTTGGCACCCTGCATAAGGTACCATAAAGAGAACAATGGGTGGGGGGGCATGAACGCAAAAACTACAGGTGCTCCTTGACTTACAACAATTTGTCTAGTGACAGCACTGAAAGAAGTGTCTTATGACCATTTTTCACACCTACGACCATTGCAGCATCCCCATGATCATGTGATCAAAATTCTGATGGGAGGAGGAAGAAGAAGAAGAAAAGGAGGAGGAAGAGAAGGGGGAAGAGGAAGAAGAGGAGGAGGAGGAATGGAGGAGGAGGACGAGGAGGAAGAGGAAGGAGAAGGAGAAGAAGAAGGAGGAGGAGAAGGAGGAGAAGGAGGACAAGAAGAAGGAGGAGGAGAAGGAGAAGGAGAAGAAGGAGGAGGAGGAGGAGGAGGAGGAAGAGGAAGAGGAAGAGGAAGAGGAAGAGGAAGAAGAAGAAGAAGAAGAAGAAGAAGAAGAAGAAGAAGAAGAAGAAGAAGAAGAAGAAGAAGAAGAAGAAGAAGAAGAAGAAGAAGAAGAAGAAGAAGAAGAAGAAGAAGAAGAAGAAGAAGAAGAAGAAGAAGAAGAAGAAGANAGGAGAAGGAGAAGGAGAAGGAGAAGAAGAAGGAGAAGAAGAAGAAGAAGAAGAAGAAGAAGAAGAAGAAGAAGAAGAAGAAGAAGAAGAAGAAGAAGAAGAAGAAGAAGAAGAAGAAGAAGAAGAAGAAGAAGAAGAAGAAGAAGAAGAAGAAGAAGAAGAAGAAGAAGAAGAAGAAGAAGAAGAAGAAGAAGAAGAATTGGGGATTTCTCAAGGTCAGAATTTCTTGTACTTCCATTGTTTATTTTTAATGCATGAACCCAGAGGAAGAAGGAGAGGAAGAGGAGGAGGAGGATTGTATAGGCACAACCCTGAATTTACCTGGAGCATTACCTGGGAAGATAAACAGCCCTGCAGCTGCCTGCAGTCTTCAGCTTAATTGCATTCAGCCTTCACCTCAATCCAACTTCTCTGAAATTATCTACCAAGAATGATGCCTCTATTTTCTTTCCAAACAGCTTGCCTCCAATTTATTTCCAGCGTCTTAGCCTCCATTTTACTTACTCCCGGATTGGAACTGGACCTGACGATTTTTCTTTCAACAAGGGCACGAATCCAAAATCTCAGAAGACTAAAACCTCTCGTCCCGGTGAATGACTCAGATTTGATCCAGCTATACACATGAATTGAATAAACTCCCAACTCTCTTTCCAAAACACTTTGAACGCGTACCACTAAGGAGCCCACTGAAGACCTGAGCTATACTTCAAAACACATAATTCAGACATCGGTTGACCTCTAGCCTGCACACTCCCTATGGTGTCAATGCAGCAGTACATAGCCAAATGTAGAGGCAATGTCCAACAACTGAAAGGTAGGGGATAGATATACTACTAGACAGCCCAGCCCCTTGTCTCCTCAAATATAGGTATAAGGTCACTTTGCAATAGTGGCGAATATCTATAGCTCGGGTGGAGGATGAGAGTGGAGGTTCGTTCTCCAAGCTTGTGGATTGGTTTCCAAACATTTCATGACCAAGCTAGGTAACATCTTCAGTGGAATTTGGGGGATGTCAATGTCGGTATTCTTCTGTTGATAAGGGCTTCAGGTGTGGGTGTGTCAAGTGAGGGTCTTGCTATGGGTCTTGTGATGGGTTAGGTGGGAGTCAACAGCGGGAGTCTTGTGATGGGTAGGTTACATCAGGTCAGGGTCAATGGGAGGTGAACTGCTAGTGGTGATGGGGGATTGCGCGGGATGGTTGAAGGTCGGTACTGTCTCTGGTTGGCTGTGCGGCTGATTCGGATTTCTGAGGGGTTCGTAGGCTGATTGTAGGTCGATGTGTCTGTTGATGGAATTGCTGGTGGAGCGCCAGGCTTCAATGAACTCACGAGCGTGGCAGGTGTGTAGCGTGGCTGATGATTTTAGGGTTGCTCCAATCAATGGCTCCAACCTCCCTATCACAACACCCACCACAAGCCTCTCACTGA
The DNA here is from genome assembly GCF_001527695.2 of Protobothrops mucrosquamatus. Classification (NCBI taxonomy): domain Eukaryota; kingdom Metazoa; phylum Chordata; class Lepidosauria; order Squamata; family Viperidae; genus Protobothrops; species Protobothrops mucrosquamatus. Next base: position 17,936 of record NW_015392880.1, read on the forward strand.
TGACTCACACCTGACCCATCACAAGACTCTCACTCAACACACCCACACCGGAAGCCCTTATCAACAGAAGAATACCGACACTGACATCTCTTAAATTTAACTGGAGATGTTACCTAGCCTGGTAACGAAATGTTCGGAAACCAACCCACAAGTTCGAAGAACGAATCTTCACCCTCGTAAGGTCTCTTGTTTGAGCAGGGGGCTGGACTAGAAGACTCTGAAGGTCCTTTCCAACCCTGTTATTCTGTATTTTGTATCACTATAGCCCAGTGATGGCGAACCTTTTAGAGACCGAGTGCCCAAACTGCAACCCAAAACCCACTTATTTATCGCCGGGTGCCAGGTGGGTGTGGTCCACTGGGCGGGCATGGCTGTGGTGGTCATGGCAGACTGGGTGGGTGTGGTCACCTTAATGTTGCTCGTGAGGAGGGATGCCTGTGGGGGCCAGGCAGGGTTGGGGGAGATCCAGGGGGTCTCTGGCAGGTGGGGCAGTGGGCAGGAGGCTCGTCCTGTGGGGTGAGGCAAGGCGAGGCAGGGGCCGGGGCAGCTGCTGCCTGACCCCATCAGCTCCCACACACAGAGACCAGCGAGCATACAGGGGCCGACAGTGTCCATCAGCAGCCACAGCCTGCCGGCCCCCTCACCCAGCGCACTCTGGGGCTCCGCAGCCCACATCCAGAAGTTCAGAGAAGCTGCCTCTGAGCTGGATGGCTGACTGACAGCTGAGGAGGCAATGCAGTGGGTCGTGCCCGAGAAAAGGAGAGCATGTGAGGCCAGGAGGGATGGGATGGGGGGGAGGGAAACCAGCCGTACTGGGATGTATCCGGCCACATGGGACCTCAGTGAGTTAGCGGGCGGCGGATCGAAGAGGGACAGTTGCCATCTCTGGGGCATGGCGCATGTGCCCACAGAGAGGGCTCCGAGTGCCGCCTCTGGCACACGTGCCATAGGTTTGCCACCCCTAACGAAATGCCAATTCCGTACCCCAACAGTGTTGTGCACACAAAACAAGGCCTCTGGTGAAAGAAGATGAAGAACACCCATCTTTACATCAGCTGGTTAGAGATGAGAGGTAACCCCCTTAAAGAACAATTAGGTACAATCCATCATTAAGGGACTAGGTGGGCGAGCCGTAGGCCTTGTTTAAAAACGGTGTTTCTTTTCATCAGGCCCGAGTCTTCTAACAATTAATTTCAGTCAAGATTCTCCCGTTTCACCCGCTGTTCTTCCCTTTGCTTGACGGTACTTCAGAGATTCCCCTTTCTTCTTGGGGACGTGTATGCGTTTAAATTGATTTATCCACCTATCTTTTACCATCGTCCCAAAATGCAGTGATTTGGATTGAAAGAACGCTGAGAAGGAAAGAGACAGGCTGTTCCATGAATACAATTTCTGATTTGCTAGCTCATAAATAAAAAAAAAACCACCCCGCAGAGCTCTTTTATATGTAGGTTCTATACCAATTCACATGTTTCTCTGCGGGAAGAGGTAGCATAAACTGAAGAATATATTGGATTTATTTCCACTTTTCTCTGCAACAGCCTAGCTCAAAGAATAGAGCAAGCCCTCTTGGGGGGGGGGAAGGTGAAATAACTCGGTCATCGAGAACGCTCTGTTCTTCTTTCATTGAGTGGTGACAAAAAGGAAAATTTTGGAGCTTCTGAATGGTATTTGGATGTAATGATAAATTTGGGGTCACTTCTATTTGA
>NW_015392880.1:22144-29731 GCF_001527695.2 Protobothrops mucrosquamatus
ACAGCCCTATTTTGCTAAACCCGACTACCCACAACAACAATAATCATACAAAATACCACTCGACCGTCTACTTACCTCTATGAGGACCGAAGCAGTTAGGAACTTGAAAAAGATATCCAGAAGACTCTATTTATAACTCTATCAATTCCAACCTTAATCACGGAGCAAGAACAAAAAGAAAATTACGTTACAAAAGTCACAACACATTTTTTTGTGCTCTTCTGCTGGGCGACCTTCTGATTGGTTTACCGTTGTGCACTTTATAATTTCTCGGCTATATTGCCGTTGTGAGACGCTTTATAGTGGTCTAGGAACAGAACGGATAAAGGAAGAACTTCTCTCAACTTTCTCTCTCCCTTCGCCGGCGATGCACAATTTGATTTTCCCAACCAAGAGACCCATTTGGCCTTCGCTCAAGTAGACGCGCTCCAAAAACTAGCAGTAGACCTAGGAGAACCACAACCTTTGATTTCATTGCTGATTAAATGACATCCCAATTAAAGCCACTGGAAGCGGCTCCTCTTCAATTGTGTACAGATTGCTTTTCAGCTTCCGTCGCGGAGAAATTGCAGATTGATAACCGTTTGGGGGAGCAGGTTTGGGTGTAGCGGGTTGAGGCATCAGGCTATAAACTATGTGTGTGTGTGTGTGTGTGTGTGTGTGTGTGTGTTTTGAGGCCAGTTTTGTGTAGTGTTTAAGTTGCTGACCTAGAATCCAGGAGGCAATGAGTTCTAGTCCCACCTTAGGCGTGAAAGTTGGCTGGGTGACTTTGGGCCAGACATTCTCTCTCAGGCCAACCTACCCCACAGGGTTGTTGTGGGGAAGCTGGGAGGAGGAAGGATTATTAGGTATGTTTGTTGATTTGAGTTACTTATAAAGTAATAAAGATAGGATTAAAATCTATCATCTGCCTGCCTATCTCTGTCTCTGCCTCTGCCTCTGCCATCTATCTATCTATCTATCTATCTATCTATCTATCTATCTATCTATCTATCTATCTATCTATCTATCTCCATCCATCCTCTGGAACGAGCTACCCCCCGAGATCCGGACAATCCCGGATCTCCTAACCTTCCGCCGCGCTCTCAAGACATGGCTTTTTCAGCAAGCGGGTGACTGGATCCCACTTAAAATTTATCCCTATTAAAAATTACTAAAATTATTACAGTGTCTGATATTTATAAACCAAAATTAACCGAAAATATCCCCTTTACAACACAACACAACAAACACAACACAATAAAATTATACGACACTCGGCGGGACTCAGGGTACCCCTCTTCGGCGGCATATAAATTATGAAAAATAAAAAAATAAAATAAAACAGCAATCCATCCATCCATCCTACCTGTCTGTCCATCCATTACAGCAATCCATCCATCCATCCATCCTATCTTTCTGTCCATCCATTCTATCTATCTATCTAGCTAGCTAGCTAGTTAGCTATCATCTATCTATCTATCTATCTATCTATCTATCTATCTATCTATCTATCTATCTATCTATCTATCTATCTATCTATCTATCTATCTATCTATCTGTGTGTGTCTGCCTGCCTGCCTGCTTGCCTGCCTGCCTGCCTGCCTACTACCTACCTACCTACCTACCTACCTACCTACCTATCTATCTATCTATCTATCTATGTATCTACCTACCTACCTGCCTGTCTGTCTGTCTGTCTCTTTCTTTCTTTCTTTCTTTCTTTCTTTCTTTCTTTCTTTCTTTCTTTCTTTCTTTCTTTCTTTCTTTCTTTCTTTCTTTCTTTCTTTCTTTCTTTCTTTCTTTCTTTCTTTCTTTCTATACCACCGTGCAAATGCCCTTAATCCTGGGTCCTTCACCTTGCCGGGTCAACCCGCCGCTCTGCATAACCAGCCTCTCCACTTCCCTCCTTTTGCAAGGCTGCCAATCGCTGGAGACGATCCGGAGCCCAGCTGTCCTGGCGTGGCGTGATGTGGTGTGATGGGGGCTGAATGAACATGGCAAACCCGCACGTCCTCTTCCCCTCCCGCTGCTGTATCTGAAGAGGACTCCGTGTACCGTCTTACTACTAAGTTATGTGCAGGCGCCGTGCAGCCATGCCTCAATGGTGGTGCACGCTCTTTCGCGGCGCTGTCCGTGGTGCTGAATCCTAAACAGCTCGTTCCTCTCCCAGCCTCCTGCTGTCGCCACCCAAGGCGGAGTAATTTCTCCCTGTATCAACCTTAAGCCTTGGCTGTTGTTGCTGATCTAATGAAAGATAAGAAGATTTCTTTGAAAGTATTGACTTGAGAGTGAAGAAAGTGAAGGAAAAACTTAAGTGTAAAATTTAAGGGAAAAATTTATATAAGATGCTTGATAGATAGTTAGATTTTTTTTAAAAAAAATTGTTTTGTATAGCTTAAATGTTGAAGGTGGATAGATTATATTTAGAGAAAGTATGGAATGAATCAATATCACATAGTTCTTGAGTAGATAGATTGTTTTAACTTATTGTTTTATTAGAGTTAAAGTATGTAAATATTGATTGTATCATGTTTGTTTAGTTAAATTGTAATTTAGATATAGAATGGGATGTGTTTTAAGCCTGTATTTGGTACCGGGAAGTCCAGGGGGGGGGGAAGGGGATGAGGGGATAGAAATTATAAAAATTGATGTATTTTTATGTTATAGGTAAATAATAATTATATTGAAAAGAAGAGATGCTCGGCTGGTGCCCCAAACTGCACTCGATGAGGTGGCTAAGAAGGGAGAAGGGATGTAGTTAGAAGGAAAGGGGGAAGGAGGAGAGGTTGTGGGTTTAGAGGGAGGAAGGACAGGAAAGTGGATGAGGGTAGAGGCAAGGCGGGGACTGCCGAGCGTTTCCGAAAATGTATTGATTTGGATTGTCTTTTTTCTGCTTGTGTATGTAAATGCATCATATTGATAATTGCTGTTTAATTAAAAATCAATAAAAATTTTATTAAAAAAAACAAAAAAAAACCTTAAGCCTTGGCAGTGAGAAAACATCCCTTGCTAGAGATAGGATCCGCACCTTTGATGAGAAAGCTCTGATTCATCTGTAAACATGCCACAGTCTAGCTGGAGGGTACCAAAGCCCACGTAATGCGACAAAAGAGACCGGTTCAAAGTCTAACGGCGTCTCATCCGTCCGTTCCCAAGTCTATATGGACCGGGTCAATTGAAGGAAAGTGATGGGGCTATAAAATTGGAGAGGTCAAGAACATTTTTTTTATATTTATAGAATATTTTATTAAGTTTTATAACATTTGGGAAGGGATAGGGTCAATATAGTTATTGGGGTTCAGGGATGGGATTGGGGTAGGGGTAGGTACAACAATGGGGTTGCCCCCAATAATATTTCCAAGCTTTAGCAAGCAGACTATTGTCCGGGTACATATGTTCAATGACAGTAATTAATGTAATAGTAAATAGCTATAGTCAATAAGAATAACAATACTCATAAAGAGTATCAATTAATCAGTAGCTATCATTCATCTTATTAAATATCACAATCATTTTCCAAAGCGCCTGGAGGCGGGACAAGAAGCAACGGGTGGAAACTAATCAAGGAGAGAAGCAATCTAGAACTAAGGAGAAACTTCCTGACAGTGAGAACAATTAACCAGTGGAACAACCTGCCTCCAGAAGCAGTGAATGCTCCAACACTGGAAGTTTTTAAGGAGAGACTGGACAGCCATTTGTCTGAAATGGTATAGGGTTTCCTGCCTGAGCAGGGGGTTGGACTAGATGACCTTCAAGGTCCCTTCCAACTTTACTACTACTACTACTACTACTATTATTATTATTATTATTATTATTATTATTATTATTATTATTATTATTATTATTATTATTATTATTATTATTATTTCTCGCTAGTTCATTTTGCTAACCATTGATAAAAGTTTTCCATGTTTTAAAATAGACTGAATCTTCTTTCTCTTTAATCTCTTAAGGTTAGTCTGTCCATTTCTGCACATTCTAAAATCTTCCTGATTATGATCTCATCCGATGGTATACTTTCATTTTTCCAATACTGGGCAAATGCTATTCTCGCAGCTGTCAATATGTGTACTATTAAATACTCATTCTCTTTCCCATAGTTGGGTCCTAGTATTCCTAACAAAAACAGTTCTGGCTTAAATTCTATCTGTATTTTAGTTATCTTTTCCAACCATGTATGAATCTTAAACCAAAATTTTTTCGCACTAGGACATACCCACCAGATATGATAGTAGATACCTGGCTTTTGTTTTCATTTCCAACAATTATTCGAAACATTTTTAAACATTTTTGCTAGTCTTACTGGTGTCATGTGCCATCTACAAAACATTTTATACAAGTTTTCTTTATATGAAGCTGCTTTAGTCCGTTTAATATTTCTATCCCATAAAGTTTTAAACAGCCTGATAAATATTGCAGGCTATTTAAGAAGAGAGGGATTAATCTAAAGGCTGTTAATGCCGGGAATATAATTGCAGCCAGAACCATATTCCAAACTATTGTAAATGCTAGTCAAAATCCTAGCTGGTCTAATTTATTTCTTTGCATTTGTTCTAAGTGTTGTGTGTGTGAGAGAGAGTTATGCTTGTGCATCAGATTGCAGTTTTTGGCTACTGGGAAGAGGGACCTAAGAAGAACATCAATCTGCCTTGAAGGAAAGGAACGATATACATCAAATGATTAACCAATCAATAGTTCACTTGGCCAGCTGAATGATAGGATCTAGTTGACCTTGGCCAATCTCAAAACAGCTAAGCAGGGACCTCGTTTGTTCTTCACTGAGAAATCAGTAGGACACCCTGGAGTTGCAGTGAGCACCATGGGGACAAAACCTTTGGAAACATCATGGAAGAAATGAGGACAAACTACACGCAGATGCACCCAGGTGTTCACTAAGAGTTGAGTGTTATTTCTTTCCCTGACTGTTTTGTTTTGATGCTTTGGAATGTTGGTATTGGAGATGATTCCTGAGAATACAGGTAGTTCTTGGCTTATTGAATACTGCATCCAGTTTTGGTCACCACAATGTAAAAAAGATGTTGAGACTCTAGAAAGAGTGCAAAGAAGAGCAACAAAGATGATCAGGGGACTGGAGGCTAAAACATATCAAGGACGGTTGCTGGAATTGGGTGTGTCTAGTTTAATGAAGAGAAGGACGAGGGGGGACATGATAGCAGCGTTCCAATATCTCAGGGGCTGCCACAAAGAAGAGGGAGTCAAGCTATTCTCCAAAGCCCCTGAAGGCAGAACAAGAAGCAACGGATGGAAACTAATCAAGGAGAGAAGCAACCTAGAACTAAGGAGAAAATTCCTAACAGTGAGGACAATTAACCCGTAGAACAGCTTGCCTCCAAAAGTTGTGGGTGCTCCAACACGGGGGGGGGGGTTTAAGAAGACACTGGACAGCCACCTGTCTGAAATGGTATAGGGTCCCCTGCTTGAGCAAGGGATTGAATTAGAACAGGGGTCCCTAACCCCCGGTCCCTGGACCGTCACCAGTCCATAGCATGCCAGCAACCGGGTCACACAAACAAGCAAAGCCCCATCCACGGGATGCAGGTAGTACACAAAACCACACCCCTACTGCTCCGTGGAAAAACCTTTCTCCATGGCACCAGTCCTTGGTGCCCCAAATTTGAGGACCTCTGATCTAGAAGACCTTCAAGGTCCCTTTCAGCTCTGTTCTAATTGATAGATTAATTGATTGATTGAATCTGTGATTTCAAGAGAAAGAAGTATTAGAAACACTTCCGCCCCTGACTGAGTTAAATTCCGCCTTCCACGGCCGCTGTTTGAAAAGGCTGATGTTGTCTTCTCTCAGATGAGAACTAGAAACCTGGTTTTCCAAAAGCAAGGAGAACAAGGTGGTTCAAAATCATTTGTCCCTCTGCAGAACTTATTTTGCAGCCCCCAGGAAAACAACAAGAAAACGAACGCAAGGAGCAGTGGACATGAGAAAGGCAGTTGAGTCAAAATTCCTCACCGAGTGATAATCAGCACCTAACCAGGGGCAACCAAAGATCAGGTATTGTGTAAGATACCAACACAGGTTGTGTCTACAGGTACACAAATGCAATGCACACAAAGCTGTTGTCTCAGCTGGAGGGGGGGAAATTGTGACAGGCTACCCTGGGATTCACTTACAAAAGATGCTGACGAGAAGCACACGGGAAATAATAGACCAGCCACACATAATCACAATGTGCTGGATTATGCGCAGCACTTTGGAAGGGACATTTTTTTTGCCTGCCATTCCCTGGACACGGAGTGGAATGCAAAACAGCATCGCTTCCCTCCCTCTCCATCCCTGTCTGTCAAATCAGCTAAGATGATGCTTGGAATATCAGCCCCTCGAACCAGGTAAGGGCAGTCCTTGACTTAATGGCCATAATTGCGAGCAGAAATTCCGTTGCAATGTGAGGCATGTTTTTAAGTGCCTCGTGCAATGTAATCACGCTGCAGTTGTTATGACTGGTTTTTTCCAGCTGTCTGGAAAGACAAAAAAACGTTCTGGTTTCAATTGCGCCTTAATCTAGTGCAGGGATGGCGAACCTTTTAGACACCGAGTGCCCAAAAACCACACCACCCCCACCCCACCCTCTCTGTCCCCACTCCTGCTCCACCCACTCTGCCACCACACCACCCACCCACAGGGCCACCTACTGCCTCCATGGCCTGCCACAGCAGATCACCCAGATGGCCCTGCAGGGCCATGGCGGCCACGCCCTCTGTCCGTGCCCTGCAGCATCATCTGCGCACGACAGGGCGCAAGGGTGGAGTCTTGTCCCTGCTGCCTGGCTGCCATGTTCTTGGTTGCACTGCTCCATGCGGGCTGCGCCTGGGGACAACTCTCCTCCAGGGAGGCTGCTAGAGAGGAGGGGGCCATGGTGGGAGGCAGGGCTGGCGTGACAGTGCACTCTGAGTGCCGCCTCTGGCACGCGTGCCATAGGTTTGCCACCACTGATCTAGTGTATATATGTATAGGGGCGGCACAGTGACTCTGCAGTTAAGATGCTGGGCTTGTGGGCTGGAAAGCTGGTAGCCCGGGGTTTGAGACCCAAGCACTATGAGATGGGGTGAGCTCCCGTTCCTTGCCCCAGCTCCTGCGCACTTAGTTCAAAAGCATGCAAATGTGAGTAGATAAATAGGTACCTTCCTTCCTTACGACTTAGCAATAGCATTTAGCCTTATATACCGCTTCACAGTGCTTTACAGTCCTCTCTAAGCGGTTTACAGAGTCAGTATACTGCTCCCAACTATCTGGGTCCTCATTTTACCGACCTCGGAAGGACGGAAGGCTGAGTCCACCTTGAGCCAGTCAGGATTGAACTGCTGAATTGCTGGCAGCTGACAGTCAGCAGAAGTAGCCTGCAGTACTGCATTCTAACCATGGCACCACCGTAGCTGAAGATTTTAACACAAGCTTAAATTTAAATTCAGATTTCTTTCCATTTGATCTCAGCCGATGTTTGCATTCTCGAAAGAAGAAGGAAACCCCGTTATGAAAGAGTACTTGCTTTGAAGATACTCTCAAATACCCTTAAATACGATCGTAATCCCTCGCACCAAATGTTCTGAATTGTTGCAGAAGGCTCTTCTTAAGCA
>NW_015392881.1:0-16504 GCF_001527695.2 Protobothrops mucrosquamatus
AATTTTTATTATCTCAGCTCTACCTATGTCAGCCTTCTCAGATAAGCCAGGCAGGAAAGATGACTAGATGGGCCATATCTACTTTATTGTAAGGCTACATTAACAGAATCTTGCAAGTTTGAAAGTCCCGCCTGCCACATTTAACAGCTGGATCCATTAGGGCAGACCCTTCCTAGGCTTCGTTCTTTGACTATTAAAATCATTGTGATTACAGGCTCCTGTCTCTCTTGACAGATCATTTCCTAGGCAGCATCTCCTCCCCCCCCTTTCCTCAAAGTTATCTATCCATTACATCCTCTTTCGAATTATGCTTTCAACTTCACTCAAGATTCTCCTTAAGTTATTGACTTGGATTCATACATTACACTAAGTTGTAATGTGGGACTTTTAATTATTTCCATCATAAATATTCTTAGTTAAAAGATTTGCATGGCTCCTTCCAGTTCCTGAAATGTTTGCAGTCTTCCAATTCAACTAATGCACTAATGTAGATTTATATGTTTATATTTTGTAAACCATTTATTTGCATTCTACTGAATTATTAGAGCAAATATTATTTTATTAGCATTCTCACCTGAGTCCAACCTAATTTCTGTATTCGTGTATAACTGAGTTTGTCTCTTGCCTGATCAGACTAAACATGTTTCCAGCATTTTTATTTGACTTCTATCAAAGGGTTTTCCAGAGATCCATTCTGTTTCAGTAGATTTTATGCAAGGCTTGGTTTTAACATATAATTCTCCCTCTCTCCAACTCCAGATTCTCCTTGGTAATGAGACCATCAGGTGAAACCTCTTTGTGGACAAGTCTGTACATAGGTAGACTATTGCAATCATTTCTGTGGTACACTTTCCAGCCTCTGGAAATCCCAATAAAAGAGAATATATATGTAGCTCAGTGTTGAACTGTGGAGTCCACAGTACCCTCTGAGCTTGCTTGTATGCTTGCAGACATTTCATTACCTGACTAGGTAACGTCATCAGTGCTTACTGACGTTACCTAGTCAGGTAATGAAACATCTGCAAGCAAATAATGAAGCCCAGAGGGAACCATGGACCATGGACATTTCAACCTTAAAAAGAAATATTTCAAACACATTGCAGACGCCTACAAGAAACATATGTAATCTTGTAATCCATCTCTTGGCTGTTATAATACAAAGCTGGAACCCTATAGAAAATGTAATTTTCTTAAGAATGTAATTTATTTTGCTAAAAAAAAGTAAAATAGGAAAAATAGAAAACCACATACTGGTTTTCCCCCAAAGGAAAGTTTTTCACCATTAAGAAGAGAGAGAGAGACAGAGAGAGAAAAAGAGAGGAGAGAGGAGAGAGGAGAGAGGAGAAAGAGATAGGGAGAGAGAGACGAAAGAGGAATGAATGAATCGATTTTTTATCTGTATTTTTTTCCTTCTATAAGGATACTTGGCTACATTTCAATATAACATCTGGAAACAATTCTTTTTCCTGCATCAAAATCATATGGATACAAATAAACACATATAACAGGCAAATAATGTTACAACGTATGGTGATGGCTGCTTCTCTTTATACAATAGTACCAGTCATCCTAGCATTATAGCTCTTTGCTTTAGATTCTGTGCAAAATTTTCGGATCCAGAGAACCTGCAGACCTCCAGTATCATGCCATTTGTCTTCAACTTAAGTCACTTAAGTGTTATTAATAAGGTAATATAATGTTTATAGGAATAGGTAGAGCAGAAATAACACAAATGGTAATGTCACTGACAAGTTAATGAGCTACTGTCATCTCTTCATCACAGACACGGAGTAGTTAATAACTGTGACAGGATATTTTTTCATCCAAAAATGTGAAACTGGATATTTCATTAGGAACTTGCTCAGGAACGAAAAACTGGTTTTAAGATGCTAATTTCTATAAATCTATGATTTTGGTACTCTTTACTTATCTGATTATCTGCTGTGAGTTGCAACTGCTTCTCTGTAATCTCAGGCTTTATTTATGTCCCAGTCAGAATAGGCTTTCTGTATCTGCCACTGTAATTTATAATAAAAGTTAGGTAATAAAAGTATACAGATTTGAGTATACTGAAAATATTCAAGGTCAGTTCCCTACTAAACTTCCTAAGTGTAGTGCAATGACCTACAGGTCAGAGATTTACCAGTTGAGAAACTGCTGGCTGAAGAAAAAGTTTGCTGATATCACAGTGATTAAAAAAAAAAAAAAAAGCTTCAAGGTTATATATTCCAGAGTTTAATGTCCAATACTTTCAAAGAATAAATAATGAAGGCCAGTAATTAGGAAATCTGTACAGTGTCTCAGATTGATGATATTTCAAGTACTTTTGTACATATGTGAGCATAATGAAACATGGGTATTAATTTTGTAAGCCACCCAGGGTCACCTCATGGGGAGATGGGTGACAAGCAAATTTAATTAATTAATATGCTACCCTAGAGGATTTCTGCTTGTCTCACTCAAGACAGGTGAGGATTTGGATCTATCAGGAGGTAAAGCAAGAAGTGATATAGTGGTAAACGTTCTCTGCTAAAACTCCTTTCTATGGACAATCTACACACCGAAATTAGAACAACTCCACTCTTAGGAGTTTTCCAAAAGTTAGCAAAAACTGGTCCTTCTAACTGGCCCGTAAGATGACTTGCAAAACCACCATTGCCTATTTTACTGAATGTGTTAATATATTGTGATTGTTATTGTCTGCAACTAATTATATTTTCCCCCCAAGACTATAGGCTGCCCTCCACTGCAGCTGCAAGCCTTAGAAAAAAAAATAGATTTGGAGTAAGATGTTGCAGAGATGTTCTCTATTTATATTCCTTTTTGTCACAGAATCCAAAGCATAGCACAGTCCTAGTAAAAGCACATTCCTAAAATATCTAAGTATTACTGTACAGGGAACGTCTGCAGTTTTATTTGAAAGTAGGCTCTGATCAACAAATATTAAGCTTGCTGTAGATCGAAACAAAAGTATAATTAATTTCAGAGGAACAGCAGGAACTGCAAGGGACGGGAAGCAGAAACAGAACAAGTAGAACATCGACTACAGTGGTCCAAGCCAAATTGTTTCTTTTCTCCTTTATTTAAAAAACAAAACTACAATTACACTCAGAATCTTACAAAAGGAAGGGGAGGCAGAAAGATGCCTGGATAGGTGGACTTAGAACAATGGGGATCAACCTCAGAGAGCTGTTTCTGGGAAATAAATGTGTCTGGGTATCCCCACTATGGAAGCCATTTTGTAAGTAGACAAGCCTATTCCATCCCACTCTATTTTTGCCCCAGGCAGTCATTGTATAATAACATTTCACTTCTCATCCAAGAAGCTTCTTCAGTTCTGACTGTAGGCGAATGGAAGGATTTATATTTTTGCTCTTATCTGGCGATTAGCACTTTGAGAGCTAGTCATTAGCTCTCTGAGAGTCATTGAGGCCACTTGGGGGTTTATCTGCATCGTCAAAGTCATCTTAATCAAAGTGCAAATGGGTGTGTAACCTTCTTGGGACTGCTGAAAGGACTGCATTATAAACAGGAGATAGGTGGTGTCCTACTGTATTCTTCCCCCTCTGTTGAGGGAAGGCTGTTCAATTTTGACATACTGTAGATGGCTTCTTTGACTCTTGTTTCAAATGAAAGAGTGCTAACAACCAGATGACTGCAGAGAATATAAATCCTACCATTCCCCTCCAGTCAGTTAGAACTGAAGAAGCTTCTTGGATAAGAAGCGAAATGTTTTCAAAGAAAAAACCCCAAAAAAGTCCAGTTGTGTTTTGGAAAAAGCACCGTTGGGGCAACCATGACCTGGATGTTTGAGAATCTCCATAGACATTGTGTAATAACATTCGCAATGTGTTCTAAGAAAATTTTAATAACACAATGTTGTAGCATATAATTTTTGAACTCAGGTTAACTTTCAAAACTGCATGATCCATTACTTCCTTTCTTCCCAATTCTTTACAAATGTTCTCTCTTTACTGGTCAGTTTTAACCAGAATATTTTACTATTTCTTAATATGCTTAATTACAACTAATTCTCCTTTAACTGAGAATTGGTATTTCAAATTCCACTTGGGATGAATGCCTACAGATTAAAACAGCTTCAAGAATATAGCTCTTCTGATTCAAACATCAAACAGAGAGAGAACTGAGCGGAGCTGATATTCTGTCTATCACAAAGTACGTCTGTAACGAGGATCAGAAAGAAATTATGAAGAACAGCACATTTAAAGAGGTCTACCAATCAAAACTATTATTGTCAGAATATCAAAGGCAGCCAAGCATTAGCTAACATAAATCAGTGTAAAAATCACATTACTAAAAGCATGGTATTGATATACAGCATCTGGTCATCAAAGTTATTTTTCTCCCAAATAATCTATCTGAAGTAAATATTTTCATTGCTTAAAGAAGCCTGTTATTGAAAAATTGTACCATAACTTTGCAAATTCAATTTTACACAGATGGAAATATGTTAATATTTTGCATAGTCATTCCTATACAGATGGAAATTTATCAGTAATGAGGCATCCCCTTATGTCTTCATTTTACGTAGAATTAAGATGTTTTATAATTTGACATATGATGTTAAGAAAAGGCACATGATGGAAAACTGTCCCATATTTCAGGGAAAAGCAAACAGAAACTCACTGGTTATTTATAATGAAAAGTTTGGTCTAAAATTTGTAAATCATTGTCACAGGACTTTTTGTTTTTTATTTCTAATATATATGTTTAATTTTTCAAACTTATGTATTATGTTTGTGCAACTACCCACCTTACAAAAGCATGCCTCTAGGCAGTGTACAACAATTAATTAAAAAGAAAAACCAATACATTTATAAAAGCACTCATCTTTTAAGATCACAAAAACTATAAGTATCTCTGAAGGAGATGGGCAGTTTACAAATAGGAAATATAATGAATAAATAAATCCTATAAAAGCACATGAGCAAGGGAGGAGGATACTAACTGTAATAAGGAAGACATTGAAACATCTCCCCAGTCCCCACACCCAAACTATTCAAAGAAGCAGGTTGCCTTTTATTTATGATCACAGCTGGCATCAGAGTTTCCATTGCTAGGCAAGACTGTTGTTAAATGATTCACACCTGACATTTATGTCATGGTTGTTAAGCAAATCACTATAGTTGTTAAGTGAATCATGCGGTCATTAAGCAAATCCAGTTTCTCTCATTGACTCTGCTGACTGGGAAGTTTGCAAAGGGCGATCACATGACTCCAGAATATCTCAGTCGTTGTGAATACATGCCAGTTGCCAAACACCCAAATTTTAATCAAGTGAGAGTGGCGATACTGTAACGGTCATAAGTGTGAGGACCAGTTATAGACCAAATTTTACAGTGCCGTTGTAACTCTGATCAATTGCTAAATGAATGGTTGTAAGCAGTGGTGGGATTCAGCCGGTTCGCACCACTTCGGCAGAATCAGTAGCTAATTTTTTTGTTGCCCAGGCCCAGAATGAACTTCCGGAAGTGGCATCCACACAGAGAACTGGTTGTTCACATACATGAATCCCACCACTAGTTGTAAATCAATGTCTACCTGTAGTCACAGAAGTGGACATGCCTCCCCATTAGATGTCCTCTAGAGATATTGGAAATTTCTAGACATTTGTGAGATTTGGAAAACCAGGGAATCATGTTAACTACTTTTGCTATTTATATAAACTATGTTTTGTTGATAGTCCAAGTACTCAAAGCACATGTCAGCTGGATCCAAAGAGATAATAACAGGAGGCCTTTTTTTCCTGTTGACACTCCTTCCAGCATTTCTGGTTTAATGCTAATGTAGCCTGACAGCAATGCAGGCATACAGGCAATGGTCAAGAATGCTATGGGACCTGAATACATAACATACCTCAGGAAGTTTAGGATTGCAGCTAAAAGTGATTATGTGCAGCAAATCGCCAACAGTAATATAAATCAGCCCCCTAAGTTCTACCATATTAGTTAATCATTGGGCAAGGGATAAAAGAAGAATGCCAAGAATGTATGCCAAAAATATATACACCCAATGTTATCCAAGAGCATTAAGGGCTTTTCAGCTGCCCAGCTAAAGAAGCAGGCAGCCCTGCTGGATGGCAGCAATATAGGAAGATGCCAGAGGCAGATGATCCCTTTAGTGGCAATAGCAAGGTTCATTTCATACTGTATAAGAAAAGGCACTCCTTTAATTGATCAAGAAAACCCTATGTACAGACAATATAATATAGGAGCCCTGGTGGTGCAGTGGTTAGAATGCAGGCTAAACTCTGCCCCCAGCCTAGAGTTCAATCCTGATGGGCTCAAGGTTGACTCAGCTTTCCATCTTTCTAAGGTTGGTAAAATGAGAAGCTAGATTGTTGGAGCCAATATGCCCTGGGGTTGTATATAAGTCTGATGCTATTGCTACTGTACCATACATATAAAGTGACTGTCTTAATATATAAAGTGACTATGAATACAGCATTGGATGATGAACCACTCAGGTCAGATGGCATTCAATATGATACTGAGGAAAAAATCTGAGATCTTTCAAAACGCAGCAGTACTTATGATACAGCTAGATTAAAACTTTTGGGACTTCCAGGTGCTGATGTTGCCATACAAGAAAAGAAAATCCAAAGCTGCAAAGATAGAATTACAGTGGAAACATAAAATGTAAGAAGCATGAACATGAGAAAACCCAACATATTGAAAAATTAACATTCTTCTACCTATTAGGCATCAATGAAACTGAAATGGGCTGGAATTGGGCAGTTTCTGTCAAAAGATTATACTCAGGACACAAAAAGGTGTGCCATTGCTTTCATAGGCAGGACGGATATAGCAAATACAGTACTTGGGTACAATGCAGTCAATGAAGGAACACTATCAGTGGAGCTTTGCAGACAATTTAAGTTGTCTTAAGTTTGTATCACAACCACTGTAAAAAATAGAGAAGGTTGCTTAGTTTTCTAGTCGAGTGCAATCTGAAATTCACAGAACATGCAAAAATGGCGTGCTGCTCATGAATGGAGACTGGCACAGCAAAGTTGGGAACAGTAAGAAAGAAAACCCCATTATCATATTTGGTTGTGAATGGGGTTGCACTGTTCCAGACAGACCTGGTGTGTAATCTGGGGGTTTTCTTGGATTCACAACTCCTGGACTCACAACTCCTGACTTCATATTGTGCACCAGTTATGCCCATTCCTGGACCAATGGGCCCTTTTCACAGTCACCCATGCCCTGGTCATCTCTGTTTGGACGATTGTAATGTACTTTACCTGGGGCTGCCCTTGAAGACTATCCAGAAGCTTCAGTTAGCTCAAAACACAGTGGGTCTGCATAGTTTTACACAATTCCAAACTTGCACATGTGTCACTGGTTGCCAATTTGCTTCTGGGTACAATTCAAGCTGCTGCTTATCACCTTTAGAGCCCTACATATCTTGGGGGCAGGTTATTTGAAGGACTGCCTCTTCCCAGTTCCAGGAACTGAAGGGGCAGGTTGGGGACAGATCATTCTGGAGAAGGTCTATTGATCTGATTGTTAAAAGATGACACTGACTTGATAATTAGATCAGTTCTAAATCACGCACACAAAAAGTGCTGAAGATTAGCCACACAAGCCCCTTCATGCCATCAAAGTAGGCAGGGGTCCAAAATGTGGCCTTTCCTATAAGTTTTAAAGGAATTCTAAGAGGCCATGTCAGTATTTGGCACACATTTAACCTCTTAAAAACTCAAGGCCTCTCCCAGAAAATTGTACTCGTTTTGGGTCCAGACTATTTTTTTATATGTGGCCCTCGCTATGCTGGGGTCCTTCAAGCCAACAGGAACTGCCAATTCTCAAACTTCACATCTAAAAATATAATGCTTTTAAGTTTCCACTTTCTACTTTTTCCCATCCGCTCTGTAAGGAGGTGTAGGCTTAGACCAGGGCTTTTCAACCAGTGGTACGGGTACCACCTGTGGTACATTGGCACCTGGCAAGTGGTATGCGACCATCCTAGAAAAGTGGTAGCGGGGGAGGGGAATGAGCTGAACCGGTGGCAGCACCGCACAAGCCTGAGCAAGAGATGTCTGGAGCTGCAGGGCTGTCAGGGCTCAGTGGAAGCGCCAGGATCAGCGCCAGGCTCCATCTGGAAAGCAGCACTGATCCTGGTGCTTCTGCTGAACCCAGAAGAAGTGCCAATCAGCTGGAATGTTGCAGCATCTCCAGGGTCTTGTGATTTACATTCAGATGCTTGGCAACTGATTCATATTTATGACGGTCACAGTGTCCCAGGGTCATGTAAACTGACCAAAACCTGCTGCAGCCACCCAGCAGACGAAGGGAATAAAAACCAAACACCCCCCCATCCCACCCCCGCTGCCAATCCTCAACAGAAATGCTCACAACAATGAAAACCTCGGACAGGAAGAAGAGCACCACCGGGCGGGCAGACAGGTGTCTTGCTCAGCTGTGGCTTGGGGGGCACTTTTTTCAGTGCCATTGTAACTTCGAACAGTCACTGAGCGAACTGTTGTAAGTCGAGGACTACCTGTACTTTATCACTTTTTTCCTTTTTTTTTTTTTTTTTTTGGTCAAGTTTTTGACACCTTGCTAGGCGAGTGGTGGTACTCGGATGTTGCCATATCCTAAAAGTGGTACAATGGGTGAAAAGGTTGAAAAGCCCTGGCTTAGACAAAGGAACAGGGCTCTCATGTATATAACAGGAGCATACTTGGAAAGAGTATGAAGACCTGAATTAGTTGTTCTTTGACCCCTTGTTACTTCACAAATACTGCAGAGGGAAATCTACTTTCAAGGACAGCTACTTGTCATTGGCTCAGAGTAAAAGTTCCTGTGGTGAGGGAGGAGGAATAAAATATATACCATCCATTATTCTTTTATATGCTGTATACACGCAACAGCCCTATTATATATGAAAATACTGTATATTGTTCCAGTTTGCTATATTCAGCATAAATTTCTGAAGAGCACTGACATGACAATATGTTTCATCAAACATTAACCCTGCCATTCTGTCTGAATTAGTGCAATCCTATCTGAATTAGTGGCTAATCACTCTAAAATAAATGGTATTCTTCCCTTTCACAGAATTATAATACATATCTACCTATATCCTGCAGTTTCATGATACCAAGTAATTTTTTTTCAAGGTTCAAATGATTAGCAGAAATACGGAATATTAAATATTTAAAAGTAAAAAGCATGAGAAAATTAAGTCTTCAGAGCACCTTTTTTTCAGAAAAGAACCATTAAATTATGCCTATTTGTAAATATTTAATTTGAATATATTTCAGTATTATCAGTGGTTGTAATATGGTTATCTGTAGGAAGATGATATTATGTAAATTCATATATGAGACACTATTGTGCAAATCTTTATTTCTATCACCCTCATTCATAATAATACTCCATGTGCAAATGAAGACACCAAACAAAAGTTAGTCTAATACAGTGATGGTGAACCTTTTAGAGACCGAGTGCCCAAACTGCAACCCAAAACCCACTTATGCATCATCGGGTGTCGGGTGGGTGTGGCCCATTGGGTGGGCGTGGTCAATTGGGTGGGCGTGGCTGCAGTGGTAACAGCAGACTGGGTGGGACTAAAAAGTTCAATCAATCAATTCCAACTTTGCGAGATCTTTTTTTTCCCCGCAAGAAGTTGAAATTGACTGATTGATTGAACCTTTTTTTTTTTGTGCACGGCGGCGGAGGCCTAAAGCGAAAAGGTTTTATAAAACCCAGCTGAAGGCCTAGGACTGGGGGGACGGCGCACGTGCCCACAGAGAGGGCTCTGAGTGCCGCCTCTGGCACCCGTGCCATAGGTTCGCCACCACTGATCTAATATAAACTATTATACATTTTCATGAGGATACAGCGGCCTTGGTGATATATCAGTCATGATTCATTAGTTAAAGTTGAGAATTCTGCCTGCACAACTACAAAATCAATGCAAAAAACACAAAGTGATTCTTTAGAAAAGGAATTCAATACTCTAAATTTTTAAGGACTCTTCACAAATATGTTTGCAGTCAGATAGCACTTGACCTGTATTTACAAAAGGAGACTCCTCCAGGAGTATCTGGGAGACAGCATACTTCTTTTGCAATTACACTGAGTTACCCATCTTATATTGCTGCACAGCAGTATATCATTGGTTTATATTGCTTTATAACTCAGGTTATAAATTGTTTAGAATGTATAAAGGCACTTCAAATTTATAGTGGAACATGAAAAAGAAGAAGCATTTTATCATGTTTGTAATATGTGCAAAAAAAACGAGAAAATTATGAGTTCAAATGTGTACACTGATTCAGAGGGTTTTAAAGATTAATATATAATTGAGACCAGACGTTTTTCTTTTGGGATCAATGGATAAACAGTTGGAAAAAAGTTATGGAACTTTATTCTCATACACAATAACTGCAGTGAGATTATTGTACGCACAAAGATGGAAAGTATTCAGCACTACCCACAATGGAGGAGTGATTGGTGAAGTTGATGGTACTTGCTGAGATTACTAACTTGAATTCTTTGATCAGAGAAAAGAAAATATCTATGTTTATTGATAATTACGAATTCCTTATGGACTTTTTGCATGAAACAGAAAAAACAATTCATTTATGATTTATGGTTTTGATTGTTAGACAGGATAGATTATAGAAAGAAGAGAGTTATGTTATGACCACCATAGAGTAAGAAATATAGTTATAATTATACTTATAATTGCTGTAAAATAGATCGGAAGTTATAGCTTTGTATCTTTTTTCCCTGTTTTTCTTTTTTTTTCCCTCTTTTTCGCACATTTAGCTTTTTTAATTTTTTTCTTGTTTTGTATGAGTTTGTATTAATTTTAATCTTAAAATAAATTAGTAAGATTAAATAAAATAAAATTTAATTGTTTCCCAGAACTACTATTGCAGCAAACACAAAAAATCTTGCACCCAACCTGATTATATAAGATCACATTTGAAGAATTCAAATATCTGGTTGAAAAACTATTTTATTCTGGTACAAACCAGTACCATGGACAACTATGACTGAGCAAACTGCACCTGCCAATTTCAATAGCAGCCACAGTTAATTGGGGGATGTGTAACTTTTAACAAGTCAAAGCCAAGTCAACAGATTACTCTCTTCTACTTACCTCCGCCATATGTAGCAGCCAACATAATTGAAGAAACCCATGCAATCTCACTGTATGATGTACCAAAGAAATCCTGGATTTCTTTGAAGAAGATTGCTATTCCTTTGGGGAAAGCATATGAAAATCCAATGGAAATGAACGCTCCAAAGACCACTGCCCATCCCCATTGGCCATCTGGAGGGGTATGTGCTAGACCCGTGTCTGCTGGAGGTGGCATGTCAAGACTAAATTAAGTTCCTTTAAGCACTTTTCTGGAAACCCTGAAAAACAAAGTGTACACCCATAAGCTAATGGCACATTCTCATAATTAGCTTGTTACTTTGGCATAACTTTTTCTTCTCTCTCTATGCACTGTATTTCTGAATGGTGGCAGCTGCTCTAATACACAAAACAACTGCTAGAAATACCTCTAGAAATCTTATTTTTGAGAAAGCGTTTACTCTGCAGCATGTATCCGACTACAGGTATTGATGGATTGTTTCTGCCCTTCATGTAACTTTTAGGATTCTCAAAATCACAAAAAAATAATCTACAAGAACATGAAATGATTTATCTGTGGAGTTTATCTGATAATTTCAATGCAATGTTCTATTTCTATTCACATCCCATATAATAACCCAAAAAAACTATATTGCAGTCATAATCACAGATTGGTTAGAACACCTTCTTCTGATACAAATCATTGGTATTTTTCCCCTCTTGGTGCCTTCAAATCAACAGTGATCCCAGGTAACAAGTTCTGGACAAGTTCATTAAGTTTTCTTGGTATGATTTTTCAGAAAACCCAGCTTGCCATTTCTTCCTCCCTAAGGCTAAGAGTGATTGGCCCCAGATCATCCAGATGGTTTTGTGCCTAAGGCTGAACTAGAACTCCCAGTGTCTGGTTTTTAACCTGATGCCTTAATCACTACAGACTGTGATTTTTTTAGAGGATGTGAATCCTGCTTACAGACTGAAACTTGTCATACGAGTAAGTGCTAAGGATTTAAAAGATATCAGAACTGTATGAAAAATTACCTACAAGACTAATTTTAACATCATGTGCCCATATAATAACAATAGCAATAGCAATAGCACTTCTATACTGCTTCACAGTACCGCTTCACAGTGCTTTACAGCCCTCTCTAAGTGGTTTAGAGGAACAGCCTATTGCCCCCAACAATCTGGGTCCTCATTTTACCAATCTCGGAAGGATGGAAGGCTGAGTCAACCTTGAACTAGTGAGACTCGAACTACCGAATTGCTGGCAGCCGGAAGTCAGCAGAAGTAGCCTGCAGTGTAGTACTGCATTCTAACCACCAGAATTCCAACTAAGTGGCATAGAAATTATTCATCGGAAAACAAATTAATCATTAGCTTTTAAAATAAATGGAAATGCCTGGAAAAAAAGGAACAAGAAGGCAAGTTACTAGCAGTGGAAATAACTCCTCTAGGGTGGCAACATTTGAAAAATATTTGTATTAAGAAATAAATGATAAGTAATAAATTGTCCTAAGCATTAATTCTCTGATATTAACCATGCACTTGATTAAACTGTACAATACAGAGAGCTTGGGAATAATTATGACTTTTTCCAATTAACCCTTACACAGAAAATCTATACATGTAACAAAAACGGCATCCATATCAACAAGGGGACCTTCAGAACAGGGACAGGCAAAAATCCCTTCGGCTACGTGTCCTACTCCAAGCTCTCTGACCTCAGGCTAAGGTGCTCCAGATAATTCAGTTTAATTTCCAGAGGTGGGCTACATTTTTTCCATCTCTGCCAAAAAAAGGCAATTCAATCTTCATGAGGGAGTAGCCTGAAAACAACAACCAACTTAATAAGATCCCTCTCCTCCCAATTCAATACCATCTCACACAGTCACAAATATTACTTCTATACTGTGTCCTGCAGAATATATCCAGCTGATGACAGGCTTATAATAAGTTAAGACGTTGTCACGGTTGTCACTGTGGCCTGAAATTTCAGTTGGTGGCAGCATGGGGAATGAAATACTTTGGGATAAATGCCTTGCGTTTTGTTTTTTTTTAGCTCTGTTATATAGATTAATACATGGGTTTGCTGGATGATTTTCCACTTTGTTTCTTTGTGTTGGCACCTAATTAAAAACATTCAAACTCAGCTTTGGAAAGCTACATAGATTTCTTATTGATGGGAGGGGGGGACATCCCTGGCCCTCTTTTTGTATTGGACTGCATACTTCTGCAGACAAGGTTAAGAGAGTTTTACTCTATCCATTTAACTATTCCATATACCCTCTCCTGGTTTAATTTCTATACACACACACACACACACAAGTGTCTTCTAGAGCTGTGGTGGCACAGTGGTTAGAATGCAATATTGCAGGCTAATTCTGCCAACTGCTAGCAGTTCAGTTCTCACCGGTTCAAGGTTAGTAAAATGAGGACCCAGATTGTTGGGGGGCAACATGCTGACTCTGTAAACGGCTTAGAGAGGGCTGTAAAGCACTGTGAAGCGGTATATAAGTCTAAGTGCTATTGCTATTCTAGTAATTTGGAAACCCATACCACCTTCTTCAATGATGACCATTGAAAGCTATGGGAAAGGATATAGAATTTTTATTTATCTATTAAATTTATTTGCTGCCCACTCACCATAAGGAGAATCTTTATAGGTCTTACCTATTTTTTCCCCTTTCTGGCACTTGTTTGCTTTTCTAAAAGTACTAGTTTAAAAATGATAGATTGCCTTATAGAAATATTGTACAAATCTTTTAAAAACCTGGTTAAGAGCATAGACATCCACTTCTAATTACCATGATGAAAAAATGATGACACTACACACAAACACAAAAATCACAAGCTTTGCATCACAACGACATGATACACTTCTATCAATTGTTCTCCTGCCCCCAGTTTGGATGCTGAAGTTTCACTAAATTTTGAGATCAATTTAATTGGATGTTTGGGCCTTTTTTAATGCAATAATTCACTTCAAAGGATGTGGCTAGAAGAATGTACATTTTAGGTAAATAGAAAGTCTGTTAGCTCAATGGTAGAACCTTTGTCTAGTTTTAGGGTACTGAGATCACTTTCTATACATGGGGCTTTCAGAGAATCTATAGAAAGTCATTCCAGATTTCTATTGGCATCATAATAGCTTATGTGAACTAACATCAACAACAAAATGCTATTAATTAACTTCAGAATCAGTTATTACTTAAGACCCAAAGGCCATGTTAAAACTAGTTTTGAGTCTCTAGGCAACTGCTCCTGAACAAAGGAAACTGACCAAAGATGTAAATCAAGCCGAAACCTGATGCAATCAATTTGTGTTTTCCCCAAGGGCTGCTTCTATAACTTCTTTTTTCATACTCTTATCTAAACATCTGTGTAAATTTCACAAAGGAAGATGACACGTGAGCTGAATTTCATTGTAAATATTCATGTTTAAACAAGTGTTTTGCAAATATAAAAGAGACTTGATTTTCATGCACAATTACCTGCCTGTTATTTATATTATTTAAATATAAGTAACTGGATAGTAAGACACAACAGCTAGTGGCTGATTACGACACAAAAATTAATCAAAGTATGACCTGCATAGTTCTTGGATGGGAGACCACTAGGAAAAACC
This sequence comes from Protobothrops mucrosquamatus, assembly GCF_001527695.2. NCBI lineage: Eukaryota > Metazoa > Chordata > Lepidosauria > Squamata > Viperidae > Protobothrops > Protobothrops mucrosquamatus. The sequence continues at coordinate 14,747 of NW_015392881.1, forward strand.
TTGTGGGACAGAATGGGAAGTTGAAAAAAAGCATCCTAGAGGAAGCCAATAGCTGACTGCATCCATAGACAGTTAAAAACTATTCAGCTAGTCTCCAGATTCTAGCTTTACTTTCTAAAATTGAAATCAATAGGGGTCATAATCCTAAAATAACAAGATTTTTGTATTTCCAGATCTGGCACTGTTTTGGAGGAACACCTACACAAAAATGCACACAGGTCACAAGCTGCCTTTCTTTACTGACAACATGATTTCGTACCAAAACAGGTTGCAGTTTCAGCCTACACTACTACACTGCTGTATTGAGGCGTGTCATCTGTTGCCTGTATTTGGAAATTATTATTTGGAAATTATTACACATGGGTAGATTTAAGCAGGCAAAACAATGCAGAGTAGCTTATGCCTCTCAACGATGCTTCTACAGTGCAGCCCAAAATCAACACGTGGTTCCCTTTCCCAGATAGAAATATTTGTTGCCAAAGTGGCTAGAAAAAGACACTTCGGGGCAGCATCGCTGAAAGGCATAAACTACTGTTTATTTATTTTCATTCTGCCTTTATTATTTTTTATAAGCAGCAGCAAATATATCTTAATATTCCATCCTCTTCCTATTTTCCTCCACAACAACCCTGTGAGGTAGGCTGAGAAAAAATGACTGGCTCAAAGACACCCAGCCAGCTTTCATGACTAAAGCAGGATTAGAATTCATCGTCCCATGGTACTCATCCTCTAGTTAAGGGGTACGCAACCTTGGCTCTTTTATGACTTGTGGACTTCAACTCCCAGAATTCCTGAGTTAGCATGGCTGGTTCAGGAATTCTGGGTATTGAAGTCCACAAGTCACAAAAGAGCCAAGGTTGTCTACCCCTGCCCTAGTTGCTAGCCTGGTGCCTTAACCACTAGAGTAGAAGACCTTTACATAACTTGTTCAAGCTTGATTAGAATTAATACACCAGAACATTTAACCAATTCTAATCAAGCTTGAGCAAGTCATCCACACTCAGTAAATATATCGAGCAAGTTATCTGAATTGAAAAAGGATATGGAAAGTAGGAACCCTCGTTTGCAGCAGCAAAGTTGGAATCCTCTACAGAGGTTTTGCAACCCAGTTTAGCTGGTTAAAGATGGGAGTTGATCCCAACCCCTCTGGAGGCTCTCAACTTGGCCCATGCATACAATAATATCAACTGAATTAATAATTACTAATTGGATGAATTGCCTGTTAGGGCAACCTGTGGATAAAATTCATTTATCCCCTCTAGACCAAACGCGCCTCTATGTGATGGGCACATGCTACCCTGTAGCAGATGGCGCTGTCAAAGGTTGAATCGTAGCCTCTGTATGCCCTAGCCATGGTAACAGACCACGCTGACGATGTAACAAGTTCCCTAGTTTCTCGAGACACACCGAGTACACATGTAAACGCGCGCTCGGCACACCCGCAGGACACGCTGGCAGATGACGCTAGCCCACGAGTCCCGGCCCCTCCGAGCTCCACGTGTGCGTGAAGCGCTCCAACCGGTCCGCAAAGCTTCCTCCGCTTTCCCTGACTTTGAAACGGGGGGGAAAGTTGGGCGACTGTGGCGCGCTTCTCCCTCCCCACCTCCCGCAGCCTCTGCTTGGAGCCGACGGACGCGCACGGCAGGAGCTCTTACCTCTTGCTTCAGGCCAGCCAGAAGTCTGCCTGAGCGCGCTGGGGACCCGAGGAGCCCGGGAGGGGGAAGGGCCGAGAGGCGGAGTTTGAGTGGGCGGGGAGGT
>NW_015392882.1:0-7257 GCF_001527695.2 Protobothrops mucrosquamatus
TAGGATTCATGCTTGGGCACTGTACTGAGACAGCACAGATCGTGCCTATTGATGATCTCTGGCAGGGCTAGGATGGAGGTGGGGAGACCATCCTGGATCTCCTTTAATATCATTGGTCACAGTATCTTTCTAGGCTACCTATGGGGATTAGGAATGAGGAGGCACAACGTTTTTGTGGTTCTCCTCTTTCTCTGTGATGGGTTCTAGTGAGTGTTGACAGGAAGGAAGAGATAAAGCCTGAAGTCTTTGGCATTTGGAGAACTGCAAGGCTCAGTGCTCTTGCCTTCTGGATGGGAAGGAAAAGGGTCAAACTCAACTCTTGAAAGTTTGAATGGCTGTGGATATTTGAAACACCTACATTTTCCATTTATAACCCCAGATGGAATTGAATTTCCCCATTCAGCACTGGTGCACTCTTGAAGTCCCAGTTCCTGCTCCAGGAGTAGTTGGCAACGATGGTCAGAATGCTTTTTACAGATTCATTTTGATACATCAAAGAAGCCTTCCTCATAGTCACTCCTGCTTTGGTCACCTTGCATGTGGGCTATTGCAATGTATTCTTTATAGGTCTGCCCTTGAACAGCCCTTGGAAGCTGCAGTTGCTTCAGAATGAAGTGACATAAGCCGTTACAGGCATACAAAGTGATGCTCAGGTAACACCACTGCTCCATGAGCTACAATGAATAGAGTAGAGTAGAGTAGAGTAGAGTAGAGTAGAGTAGAGTAGAGTAGAATATAGAATATAGGATATAGGATATAGGATATAGAAAATAATAATAATAATAATAATAATAATAATAATAATAATAATAATAATAATAATAATAATAATAACAACAACAACAACAACAACAACAACAATAATAGTAAAGTTGGAAGGGACCTTGAAGGTCATCTAGTCCAACCCCCTGCTCAGGCAGGAAACCCTATACCATATAGAATATAGAATATAGAATAACTGAGTTCGAAGAGACCTTGTAGGTCATCTAGTCCAACCTCCCCCCCATTTATACCATTTCTGACAGATGGCAGTCCAGTCTCTTCTTGAAAGCTTCCAGTGATGAAGCTCCTACAACTTCTGAAGGCAATCTGTTCCATTGGTTGATTGTTCTCACTGTCAGAAAATTTCTCTTTATTTCTAGGTCGAATCTCTCTTTTGATCAGTTTCCATCCGTTATTCCTTCAGGTGCTTTGGAAAATAGGTTGATCCCCTCCTCTCTGTAACAGCCCCTCAAATATTGGAACACTGCTTTCACGTGTCCCCTGGTCCTTCTCTTCACTAGACAAGCCATGCTCTGTAACCGTCCTTCATATGTTTTAGCCTCCAGTCCCCTAATCCTCTTTGTTGCTATTCTCTGCACTTTTTCTAGAGTCACAACATCTTTTTTATAGTGTGGTGAACAAAACTGGTTGCAGTATTCTAGGTGTGGTCTTTCTTAGGCTTTATAGAGTGGTATTAGTATCTCATGCGATGGTCACCAGTAGGCTTCCCGTTGCAATTTAAGATGTCATTATCACCTATAAAGGCTTCATGGCATAGAGCCTAGCTATTTGAAGGACTATCTATCTTCTATAAAGTCTGTCCATCTTGTACAATTGGACAGAATTGGCTTACTTTTGGTCTCATTGATTAAACATTGATGGAGCCCAGGAAATGGGTCTTCTCTGTTGTGATAACTGCCTTCTGGATCAGCAACCCTCCAGAGATTTGAATGAGTCCTACTCTTGCCTTATTTTGATAAGCCTTGAAGACCTGACTCTTCCCCCAGGTGCTGAGCTAAGAGTATTGCAGGCTTTCCATTGCTCAATCTGGGCATCTATCATTTTCTTATAGAATACAATTAAACTACAATCAGAGAGAATATAATGGAAAAGAACGGATCTTGCTATGGTTTAGGAGATAAACTTTGCCACCTTGAAAATGTTGTTTCAGTAAACTGAGACCTTTGTTCAGATCATCCCCAAAAGTTGTTGCAGAATCTGAACTGTAAATGTATTAGAAGCAGAAAAATTAAAATAATTAATATTAACTGTAGTAAGCGCCTGAAAGTGGAACAAAATGGAAAGTAATGAAACTAATCAAGGAAAGAACCAACCTAGAAGTAAAGAGAAAATTCCTGACAGAGAACAATTAATCAGTGGAATGGCTTGCCTTCAGAAGCTGTGAGTGCTCCATCACTGGAAGTTTTTTTTAAAAAAGATTGGACAACCATTTGTCTGAGATGGTATAGGATTATCTGCTTGAGAAAGGGTTGGACTAGAAGATCTCAGAAGTCCCTTCCAACTCAGTTATTCTGCTACGAATTTTTTTTAATTAAACTTGCATTTCAGAAAAATCAGATCAAACTTTGTCTCAACCTGATGGTCTTATCGAACTGTCTGTTGACATGCAAAAATTTAAGTTATAGCATATATCATCTATCACTCTTTCTCTTTCATACACAAATTTGCTTTTGAATTAAATCTGAATCCAGATGCCCCTACTTTGCAGATGTGCATTATCCCTTGACATTATCCATATATAGTACATCTCTCTCTAGGCAGATCAAAGAAACAGTCCGGGGTAATTTGTTTTGTAGCCTTGACAGAGTACACAATTTTGATTTTTTCATCTAATTGTAAGCCCTCTGGAGATCATAGTGCTTTTATACTTATATGTCATCTAAGAAATATTGTTGGCATCAGCTGCTATTAATAGAAGCAGCAAGAGTCACCCAGGAATAAACTGAGGACTGGCTCTTAGGAATTTGATGTGAAAGCCTTCACTATTTCATTTTTTTTTCTACATTTTTTTAATAGTGCAGGAAATGGCCCCTGAGGGATAATAAATTTTAAAACCTGCTGCACCTTTCTCAAAGACAAAGCAAAACCAACAATTGTGGTTTGAAAAGAAAACTTGAAATGGTTCCCACCTAGGTGGATATACTATGTAACAAGGTAGAGTATGTTGCGTGCAAGGTTTGGACTAAAAAAAAATAGGATGTCAATCATGGCAGTAGGTAACTTTGCTACTCCTGCCTGCTGTGACACGTTTGTTACACACAGTATAAATAATGTGAGGAATGTAGGCTTACTCATCATTTGTCATAAGTAGGAAATGAAAAGGCAAGTAAAATGTGTACAATACACACCATTTATAACCAACCAAACCATTCATGGCCCAACAGCTATCTATAGTAGCTAGGCAGCCGTTTAACCTCACACTGTCTCCACCTTGTTAGGTGACAAATGATGAATTGTCCTTCTTTTAGAAATGTTAGGCTGTAAAGAACAAAGCAGAAGAATTGGACTTAGCATAACAGTTTGACTACTGTCACATCATTGAATAATAAGAATTAAGCATTAATTTAGTTTCTGTCTTTACCTCGCCTAATCTTACCCCTCAAAATGTTATTCTGTTGAAAGAATCCTCTTGCTTTGCATGACATATACATTTCATACAGGATATAATCTACTTGTTAGGACATGTCAGTGGCTTTCCTGTTTAAAGTGTTGGTGGTTAAAGTTTGCTTTCAGAAGTCTGTTGATTAGCTACTCCTATTGGGCGCAAAGGCTTGGCAGTTAAAGATGCTGAACTTGTCATCTAGAAAGCAGACAGGACAGGTTCAAGACCTGAGCGCTGTGCAATGGGGTGAGCTCCCGTTCCTTGCCTCAGCTCCTGCCCACCTAGCAGTCCGAAAGCATGCAAATGCGAGTAGCTAAATAGGTACCACTTCAATGGGAAGGTAACAGCGTTCCCTGCACCTTTGGCCATATGACCATGGAAATTGTCTTTGGACAATGCTGGTGTCATGGTTCCGACAGATGAAACTCTTCAAAGAACTTCGAGGCATTGTTTACCTTAAAGAATCTTTATGGGAGTAGCATAGCTTCGGCACTAACATAGTTGAATCCAAAAACTTGAATCGGCAGTAACATAGTTGAATCCCCTCCCCTGAGCACATAGTATCAAAGCACAATTCCCTCCTCCAATCAATAGTCATAAATCACATTCTCCAATTAGTTTGAAATGCAGGCTTTCCCACCTGTTCTGCAACCCGCCAATTCTTATCATCTCTTATTTCAAGCTCTGAGTTCATACACTAGTACAATATTGTTATGTCTAACTAACTCCCACCACATTCCGCCTCCTCCCCCAGCACCATCTAATTCTAAGAGTAAAGCATAAGAAAGAAAAAGGCTGCATCTTCATATGTTGTCAAAGCAAGAACATCCAATGTTAGCAGCGGTGACAGCTGACTCCCTCAGCTAAGAAACAGCAGTGAGCATCTTCCCCTAGATCAGGGGTGTCAAACTGCCGGCCCGTGGGCTGGATGCATCATAGCAAAACTGCACCCACCCCATTGCCGGCAATGGCAAAAAAAGTCATGATACGTCACGACACGTCACGTGACGTTGTGAGTTTGACACCCCTGCCCTAGAGTCAGACACAATAGGTAGGGGAAACTTTACCTTTTTATATTAGTCCCAAGGGAATTATTTTCACTTCTCTCTTTATGTATATTTATAATAATAATAATAATAATAATAATAATAATAATAATAATAATAATAATAATAATAATAATAATAATAATAATAATAATAATAATAATAATAATAATAATAAAGTTGGAAGGGACCTTGGAGGTCATCTAGTCCAACCCCCTGCTCAGGCAGGAAACCCTATACCATTTCGGACAAATGGCTGTCCAGTCTCTTCTTAAAAACTTCCAGTCTTGGAGCATTCACCGCTTCTGGAGGCAGGTTGTTCCACTGGTTAATTGTTCTAACTGTCAGGAAGTTTCTCCTTAGTTCTAGGTTGCTTCTCTCCTTGATTAGTTTCCACCCGTTGCTTCTTGTCCTGCCTTCAGGCACCTTGGAGAATAGCTTGACTCTGTCTTCTTTGTGGCAGCCCCCGAGATATTGGAACACTGCTATCATGTCCCCCCTCATCCTTCTCTTCGTTAAACTAGACATACCCAATTCCAGCAACCATTCCTTATATGTTTTATCCTCCAGTCCCCTGATCATCTTTGTTGCTCTTCTCTGTACTCTTGAAAACACTTCTCTTCATCCAAGCCATTTAAAGATTGATCATTTTAGTACATGTAAATTTCACCTTGGTTTTTAATTATTGAGCTTGTTAATGTTTGTTTTGTTTTGTTTTGTTTTCAGTATATTTTTTTAAATATTAGCCACCATGAGCTAATGAATGAATGAAATGAGTGAATGAATGAAATGAGTGAATGAAAAAGTAGCATAGAAATGAAATAAATAAATGTGGATTCTTCGCTTTTTTTTCCTGATTTCCTTTAATTTCTGACATCTCTGAAAAAAAAAAAGATTTATTTATTTATTTTTAAAAAAGAAAGCTTTGCGAATGGTCCATGTGCCGTAGTAGAGTTTATGCCAAATCTTGAATTTGCAAATGTTGGGTGAAGGAGGAAGATAAGACATATTCTTTCTCTTTTAAATAAGCACGCTTTTGGAAGATTAGAGGGCCAAAGAAACCCCAAATACGATTGCTACACCATATGTTGCTATTCACCATTAGTTAATTATAGTAGTGTGCAGTCCCTGTTGGATTTGATAGTAGTTGTCATCTTCCAGGAAAACAAGTAGCCCCAGCTGTTACAATTCATATTATTTATTTAGTCCAACCTCATGCAGTTCAGTGAAATCTAATTCACTGAGTGCCGAGTACATCATGCTGAAGAGCTTGTAGAAATCCCAAATGCAGCGTTTCAGTTTAACAAGGGTCTGCCCCTTGGAATCTTCTACATAGGATTTCATTAGTCCCGGACATGGGGGGGACTTGCTTATTTGCTTGCATGCTTATATATTTCTTGTTAGTTGTGAAGTCGTGTCCGACCCATCGCAACCCCATGGACAACGTTCCTCCAGGCCTTCCTGTTCTCTACCCATCTTCTGGAGTCCATTTAAGCTCACGCCTACTGCTTCAGTGACTCCATCCAGCCACCTCATTCTCTGTCGTCCCCTTCTTCTATTGCCCTCAATCTTTCCCAGCATTAGGCTCTTCTCCAGGGAGTCCTTCCTTCTCATTAGGTGGCCAAAGTACTTGAGTTTCAACTTCAGGATCTGGCCTTCTAAGGAGCAGTCAGGGTTGATCTCCTCTAGGACTGACCGGTTTGATCACCTTGCAGTCTAGGGGACTCACAGGAGTCTTCTCCAGCACCATAGTTCAAAGGCCTCAATTCGTTGGCGCTCAGCCTTTCTTATGGTCCAACTTTCACAGCCATACATTGCAACTGGGAATGCTTATATATAGTATGTAATATTTTGATTATGAAACAGATCGTATGCTTATGATGGGGAGAAATATGAAGGATGGCTCTTTTTATAATGATTTGCATAAACAGTGAGAATCATATAAGTGCCATTGATTTTCTGGGTTCCTCCATCAATGATCTGCGTGCACCTTCAGGTTTTTCATTAGGAGGCTGAAGGCTAGAACATACGAAGAATGCTTACAGGAGTTGGATAGGTCTAATCTGATGAAGGACTAGGGGAGACATTATAGCTGTGTTCCAAAATTTGAGGGGCTCTTACAGAAAAAAGAGGGTCAACCTATTTTCTAAATCACCAAAAGGCAAAACAAGAAACAATGGATGGAAATGAACCAAGGGGAGAAGCAACCTGGAATTAAGGAGAAACTTCCTAGTGAAATGGCTTGCCTACAGAAGTTGAGGGTGCTCCATCACTGGAGGCTTTCAAAAAGAGACTGGACAACCATTTGTCTGAAATGGTATAGTCTCCTACTTGACAGGGGGTTGCACTAGAAGACCTCCAAGGTCCCTTCCAACTCTATTAGTCTATGTTCTATGAATATCTATAGAAACAGTTTAAGGTTTTTGCTCAGTGGAAATCTGTTCATAGCTGTACATGCAAGATGGGCTTTAACACTGTTGCAATCAGAACAGACTTACATCACCTTACGGGATTGTTCTTGGACTTCAAACATTGGAAACAAAATTGAAATAGAGTTTTTTTACTTCAAGACTAAAGTATAATAAACATTTCCTCCAAATTTTGTGTAGAAAAGGATGACATTGTGAATAAGGAACGGCTGCTGGAATTGGGTATGTCTAGTTTAATGAAGAGAAGGACGAGAGGGGACATGATAGCAGTGTTCCAATATCTCAGGGGTTGCCATAAAGAAGAGGGAGTCAAGCTATTTTCCAAAGCACCTGGAGGCAGGACAAGAAGCAACGGGTGGAAACTAATCAAGGAGAGAAGCAATCTAGAACTAAGGAG
>NW_015392882.1:8150-10636 GCF_001527695.2 Protobothrops mucrosquamatus
GAAGAGACTGGACAGCCATCTGTCCGAAATGGTATAGGGTTTCCTGCCTGAGCAGGGGGTTGGACTTGATGACCTTCAAGGTCCCTTCCAACTTTACTATTATTATTATTATTATTATTATTATTATTATTATTATTATTATTATTATTATTATTATTATTATTATTATTATTATTATTATTATTATTATTATTATTATTAAACAGTGCTTTGACACTAATAATTGTTCAAATGTTCCTTCCTTCCTTCCTTCCTTCCTTCCTTCCTTCCTTCCTTCCTTCCTTTCTTCCTTCCTTCCTTCCTTCCTTCCTTCCTTCCTTCCTTCCTTCCTTCCTTCCTTCCTCCTTTCCTTCCCTTCCCTTCTTCCTTCCTGTTGCCATTAAGGTCAAGGCATAAAGCTTTGTAGTAAATCTGGAATTTGCTGAGTGAGGAAATGAAGATTTATACAAAGCTAACTTGAACAAATGGTGAATAATTGATTTAACTGACCTGACAGCTCATACTATGCTAGTAAATAATACATAACGTCTCCTTCTTCCTTTACTATGTGGATAATTTAGTATTCTTCACATTTTTATTTCTTCCAATAAGGTACTTCAGGGATTAAATGATTCCTGACCACTGCCTCCCAAAAATCATATTTGACACTCGAATCATACTATTCCCTTTCTTTATCCTCTAAGTTGTAGGCTATTGATGGCCATTTCTGCTGTTCTTGAGGGCCACCTAAATACAAACATTGTACCCTCTGGCCCCTGCTTTTTCTTCATCTTTTTTTAAAACAATGACCCTCCATATTACAGAATCCCAAGGTCTTAAAATACAATTGCCACTCACCACTCACTGCTTCAGCTTACATGGCATAGCGGCCCTTCTCAATGCACTGCAAAAAAATGTATAATGCAATTTATTACTGAAATAGTAGCACATTATCACATGCTGCCTTTTAAGGGGGCCTTTAGATAAAGGTCAAGGCTTCCCTGTCCAGTTGTGCTTGACTCTAGGGCAGAGTTCTCCAACCTTTCCGGGCTCGCGGCCTGAAGGGGAGAGCAGCTTGCAAATTACTGCATGTGCGTGCACGTACACACACGCAAATGGGGCCATGCCCACTGGCGCAGTACTAGCGGCCGTGCTCACGCATGTGGCATGCACTGGTGCCATGTGCATGCACAAACAGCTGCGCAGCCCCCCACGGTGGCTAGTGCCCATTCACGCATGCACGAATGGGCAGTGCACACACACACACACACTAGTGGCCTATTCGCACATGCACAAACGGGGTATGCATGCCCCCATGCTACCGTTCCCGTTTGCAGTTGCGCACATGCGCAAACAGGACTATGGGCACTAGCGCGAGTGAGAGGGATGCACACCCATGTATGCGTGCCCTGGCCAGCCATTTCTGTGGTCCACTGGTCAAGAGCTCACGGCCCATAGGTTGGGGACCTCTGCTCTAGGGCACAGTGCTCATCTCTGTTTCTTGGCTGAGGGAACCAGCTTGTTCTGGAGACATTTTCCATGATCATATAGCCAGCATGAGTATACACCAAAGGAGCACAGAACACTGTTACCTTCCCACCGAAGCGGTACCTATTTATCTACTCGCACGTGCATGCTTTCAAACTGCTAGCTGGGCAAGAGCTGGGGCAATGAACAGGAGCTCACCCTGTTGTGTGGTGCTTGGGTCTCAAACCTGAGCTGTCCAGCTCCAAGCTCAGCCTATTTAACCACTGAGCTATCGTGCCCCCAAGGGAGCCTTTACAAAAGCATAAACATTTTGAAAACATTGCAGTTTTACATACATGGGCTGGATGCCTTTCGCAACCCTGACTAGTTTTATATTACTTTGACTGCTTAATGGAGTTTGCACACTTTTGCAATCTGCAGTGAAGGCAGTTCCTGGATCGCACAAAAAGGCTGAGTACATCTCTTGGAACAAAAAGAAAAAGCTGCTCCTTGCTGCACAGTGGATTAGACCCAGATTTATTGATGCTGTGAAGAAACCCATTTAAATATATGGGACAGCTTAGTCAAGACTAATTTAAATTCCCTACCTTCAATCACTTCCTCCAAGTCTTAGCCACCCCTGATCTAACCCATAATTTCTACCTCCAAAAAGTCTAATTTCCAGTAAGAGGGTACTATACCATCGTGATGATGATGATAGACATATAAATAAGATTGTCCCTATAACTATTCTAGACACGGGCAAATAAATCTCACCTAATTAGGTATTTGTTTTATATACTGATCACAGTTTTACTAGGGCAGATTTTTAGTGTTTGCAGTGGCTTGTTTCTTTCTTTCTTTATTTGTATTTTTAAAAATAAGGCTCCCAAGGTACTCATACCTTAGCTTTTGTCTGCTTTTGGACCATAACAAACTGTATTATAGTTATTATTCAATTAAGCAGTTGCATCAGAAAATAAGTTTTTTAAGGCATAAAAAAGCCGCAGTGGTCAAACCAGAGATACGATCAGGAACAG
>NW_015392882.1:11682-16503 GCF_001527695.2 Protobothrops mucrosquamatus
GCCTCCAGAAGCGGTGAATGCTCCAACACTGGAAGTTTTTAAGAAGAGACTGGACAGCCATTTGTCTGAAATGGTGTAGGGTTCCTGCCTGAGCAGGGGGTTGGACTCGATGACCTCTAAGGTCCCTTCCAACTTTATTATTATTATTATTATTATTATTATTATTATTATTATTATTATTATTATTATTATTATTATTATTATTTATTATTATTATTATTTAATAGACAGTGTCTGATTTAACAGACAATACTTCATTAAATGGGGATGGTATCTGATTGTAAAATGCATTTGATACATTTGCCAATTGCAGGAATAGAATAAAGGATTAACGTACAATTCATATTTTCCAGTTAACATTGTCTTTACAAAGTATGAGCAAAATTATTTAATTCATTAAGCAGTAATTCAGAGCTGAGTATCAACATGCTGTCTGTTAATACTAAAATTACTTCTTATTAAATCAAGAAGGGTATAGTTCCACTATTCCAACGAGAGGTAGGAAAGCCCCTTAGGCAATTTCCACGTAAAATGCTACACTGAGGAAATAAAGCATAGATAAAGAAAGCAGAAAACAAATCCAGAGCTTGAAGAATGGATTGCCATACTTGAAGGCACTGAAGTTCAACCATGGGTCCTGATTGGTTTAAGTATTCCATAGGCAGCTGTGAGCATCAGAAGGTGAGCAAGGAACAAGGAGCCATGGGGAAAAGCCAACAACCATCACTAAACAACAGGGCAAGGCAAGAAGCATGTCAGAAAGGAAGACGTGAACCAGGTCCAAAGAGGAATTAAGGGTGTACCCAAGTTCAAAATGATCTCTCTCTTTTTTTGCTCAAACTGGGCTCATTGGAAGAAGATGCCTTGTATATTTCTTCCACTTCAGCTAGCTGCTACTTTTCTGGGATGAATAATATCAATTCAGGCTAAGGATATCTCATAGAGAGGATCCTATCTGCAGTTTGATCATGGACTACTTGGAACAACCATCCACAATTTCAACAGTTCCCAGCAATCAAGTACCACCACTTAGGCTTTTCCCTTAGATGTCCTCTCCTTCACCTTCAGTGGAATCCAGTGAAGGGCATCATATAAAGGAGAACAACAACAATCTCTATGAGACTGTGAAGGAATGTAGTGAGGAGATGTGTCCTCAGGAGAGAGGAAGTGCAACTAGGCAACTAAGCCCAGATATCATATGTGAGAGAAAGAGGATGAGGACAGTCACTCCTTAATAGTTCACAGACTATATTGTAGATGCAGATGGTAGAATCCTCAGCCTGGCAAGATTTTGTCTATGGCTGTGAAAGATCTCAGTTTGGAAGAATTACGACATGTCATTCTTGGTTTGGGGCCTGACAAAGAGGCTGCATTCAGAAACTTCAACTGTGTAGACCAGGGGTAGTCAACCTTGGCTCTTTTATGACTCGTGGACTTCAATTCCCAGAATTCCTGAGCCAGATGGCTCAGGAATTCTGGGAGTTGAAGTCCACGAGTCATAAAAGAGCCAAGGTTGACTACCCCTGGTGTAGACTATGGTTACTTGTGATTATATAAGTATGGGTGCTTCTGGGCTAGTTGTCAAGAAAAACAGACGGAGCCCTTTCAGAAAAATAAATAAACAACATCCATTCTACATGAGCCACACTAGGTGCTAGTATATCCTATGCCAGTCTTGACTTTTTATATATATATAAATATTTTATTGAGTTTTATAAAGGTAATAAAGGGATAGGGTCAAAAAGGATAAGACAAAGGGAAACATACGAAAAGGTTAGACCAGGGGAAAGGGGTAACACAAAAGTCGGATTAATCCCACGAAATTACATCGCTTCAGCAAGTCTACCAGTCCGGGTTTACATATTAAATCTTAATAATTACTCTATTATTAAACAACTTTCAATATAATCATGTAAATAACAAATTAGTCAATAAATCTCATTCATTTCACTACTTAACAATGCTTAGTATTAATTAATTATAATAGCTTTAAAATAATAATATATTACATATTAATTATAGTTTACCATATTATTTAAGATCACAAATATACAAAGAGGAAGAAGAAGAAGAAGAAGAAATAAGAACAAGTTCATACAAATAATCATGGAATATAAATACAAATTATCAATTATCTCTTTAAATTTCATAACCTTTTCTCATTCTAGCGTGTTTCTAACCAATAATAAAATTTTTCCCATGTTTTAAAATAAATTGTGTCTTCTTTCTCTTTCATTTCTAAAGTTAATCTATCCATTTCTGCACATTCGAGTATTTTTGTTATTATAGTCTGGTCAGATGGTAAATTTTCATTTTTCCAAAATTGGGCAAATATTATTCTTGCGGCTGTCAACACATGCAATATTAAATACTCATTCTCTTTTCCATAATTCAAGCCTAATATTCCTAACAAACAGAGTTCTGGTTTAAATTCTATCTGTATTTTAATCATCTTTTCTAGCCACATGTGGATCTTAAACCAAAACTTTTTAGCATTAGGGCATATCCACCAGAGATGGTAATAAGTGCCTGATTGTTGTTTACATTTCCAACACATACTGTATTTGATACATTTTTAAACATTTTCTCTAATCTAACTGGTGTCATGTGCCATCCATAAAACATTTTATATAAGTTTTCCTTATACCAGTCTTGACTTTTTATACTTTAAATCTTATAGTACTGAAGGACAGCCTACCAGCCTTTCCCAAACTTTATACTATGGACTGGAGGAATCCTTTTCCGCTCCCATGACATAAAAATGGCAAAACAGTACAAAAATGTTGCAATTCACTTCTAACCTACACAAGCCATGTTTTACAACATTTGCAGCAACCACAGAATGTCAGGCCAGCAGCTGAGACTGCAGTGCGTGTGAAAATTCGCACCATTATAAGCTCATGCATGGTGCAGTGTGCAAAGTTCAAAACATGATTCATCAATCACAATCTTTTGTAGAACCTCAGTGACCACCTGTGGATCCCCGGTAGAGAAAGACTTGCCTAAGTCCTTCTAAAGCCATCTTTCATCTTTGCCTAGGTGTCTAGTACTAGAGATAATGTAGTCCTGGTGGTAGGCTGTGCCATATGGAGTTTCTTCTCAAAAGAAATGCAGCTGGTTCCTTCTGCTTTTGTTAAAGATATATTATTCCTTTCAATGTATTCCATTTCTTTGACTTCTAACTGTAAGCTTGTTAGTTTTACATCATGTGCTGCACTGATGGCTTAATTTTCTGATTAGGCTTAAATTTGCTTTATGATTTATGTAGTCATCATATTGATGTGGACTGCATGTTTTATATAGTGAGCTGGCTTGGGGAGATTGTGGTCTCAAACAGAGGCAATGAAATGTATTATAATCAATTAAAGGGTCTTGCTGGATGCTTAAAGGCAATTTTTTAAACACTGTTCTCCCAGGCCTATAATGTAATTCAGGGGTGTATGATGCTTTGGGTTTGATTTGGAGGAGATGCTTTCAAATACACATGTGCACGGACAAAGCATCTATTGTGACTCATTAAAGCAGCTGTGTCTTTAGACTACTTCCGAATCAAATCTGAAGCATTGCACAGCCCTGTCAGAAAGGGAGATGATTGGAGTTTTTCTTCCAAATATTTTAAAATTGGAGATGCAAACAGCCTTGCTACTGGTTTTTTTTGGGGAGGGGTTGTGTGTGTGTGAAAGAGATGAAAGGATTTTGGTTTCCATCTCTTTCTCCACCTTTTTAAGTCAACAGAAGATCATCATAGATGACCTTGAAATGATTTCTGAGTGGCGACAACAGCAGCAGCAGATTTGAACTGACGGAGAATATGGTAATGAAAGCAAATGGTAATAAGAGGATTTTCCCCTCTAATATTTATTTTGATAGAAGAGATTTATTAGGTTTAGAGTCACTTGTCTTTGGGTAAATATTGCTTTATGATATATAGGTACTTCAGAGATCTTTTCAGACTCCTGTAAGATATTCAAGTGTTCAATGTCAGTTCCTCCAGCTGATAGAAATTTGGTATCGTGTCTTGTTGAAAATACTTACCTCACTTTCTGTAGGAGAAGAAGAAGAAGAAACTGAGCTGGAAGGTGGAGTTAAACATGTCATCAATTTAGAGTCACTGCATTGCCACAAGAGACTCAAGTCCAGCCCCCCCATGAATTCCGCTAACCCTTATCTAGTGTAATTTAGCTTTTACCGTTAGTTGACTAGATTCTTGTGTATAAGTAGCAAAAATAAACACTTCTGTGCTTTGAACTCAACAAATGCTCCTGGTTATTTGTGCCTAATGCTTTCCCAACATTTGCTCAACTGAACAATCATTTTTTTAAAAAATGTATGTTTGTGTGTGCTTTCAAGTCAGTGTTGACACCTACCAAATGCCTGGATCAGTCTGTGAAGTTTTCTGGCAAGATTTTTGAAAGTGATTGGCTCTGGCCTTCTAGGGCTGAGAGAGAGAGAGACTGGTTCAAGGTCACATAGCTGGCTTCATGCTTAAGGTGGCACTAGAACTCACTGTATCATAGCGTTGGGCATATGTCCAAACCAGTTTCCACAAGTTCTTCAGTGGAATGCCCTTTTGGTTGTATCTCCTTCAATATCAGTCATCTCTGGGGACCAACAGAGGAGTAGAGATGACAGGGAGTTTTTGATTTGGTGGGAAGCAACTGTTCCTCTTGCCACAATTAAAAATTGAGAGTCCAAACTCCTTTCCCAGGTCCTGCAAATTGGTCTGGAATCCAGCCATAAATCAGGATTTATCATTTGCCCAGCCCTGACCTACTTCATATCCTCCAAGGTGTGCTTTGTTCAGATGATACTTCTACTCAC
>NW_015392883.1:0-7744 GCF_001527695.2 Protobothrops mucrosquamatus
GTGCTTTATTAAATCCCAAGAACTTACATAAAAAAAAATAATCTTGCTGAAATCTACAACTAGTGCACTGTCATTTGTCCAAATTGTCATGCCGTAATATTTTATTTCATGTTATCGCTTCAGATTCAAAGACTGACTCCCATAACTTACCTCTGTTAGTATTTTCAACCAATCATGCCTGATTTTTATCCTGTTTTTTCTCTCCCTAAAATAATATAATGGAACGTGAATCGTGACAGATAGTCAGTCCTTCTGATTAGACAGAGTGGTACGATCACCTTACATCAATGAAAAGGATGGTGAAGATCACCTGAAACCATCTCTGTGTTTAAGACACACTTGGAATACGGCGTCCAGTTTTGGTCACCAGGATGTGAAAAAGATGTTGAGACTCTAGAAAGAGTGCAGAGAAGAGCAACAAAGATGATCAGGGGACTGGAGGCTAAAACATATAAGGAACGGTTGCTGGAACTGGGTATGTCTAGTTTAACGAAGAGAAGGACGAGGGGGGACATGATGGCAGACTTCCAATATTTGAGGGGCTGCCCCAAAGAAGAGGGAGTCAAGCTGTTCTCCAAAGCACCTGAAGGTAGGACAAGAAGCAACGGATGGAAAGTAATCAAGGAGAGAAGCAACCTAGAACTAAGGAGGAACTTACTAATAGTGAGGACAATTAACCAGTGGAACAACCTGCCTCCAGAAGTTGTGGATGCTCCAACACTGGAGGTTTTTAAGAAGAGACTGGACAACCACTTGTCTGAAAAGCTATAGGGTTTCCTGGTTGAGCAGGGGGTTGGACCTGAAGACCTCCAAGGTCCCTTCCAGCTCTTATTCTGTTATTCAATTCCATCTTTGGCCTTAGAAGCTCACTGGCCAGTCTCTTTCTCCCACTCCTAGGCCAACCTACCTCACCGTTGTTGCTACTGGGAGACAAGGTAGGCTTGTGATAGGTTACAGTAGCAGTGAAATTAAGCAAACACCACCTGACTGTTGTAGTATTCCCACATCTAATGATATAATCAACAAAAACCTTTGCAATCAGGATGAACATAAACATTTGCAAGCTCCTTCATGAAAGGCCTGCTCCATTTATGGTCCCTGACTATCGGGTTTGTCAGGTACCCTTTGGACCTTCCTCCAATTCCATCTTTTTCAAAGGAAACATCTGAGCGAGGACAGTTAGCACTAACCCTGGAGGAGCTGTCATCTCTTTGTCAATGATGAGCTCGCTCATTCTGAACTCTTTGACTGGAGGATGTGAATCTGGCAGAAACAGCCAGTTATCTTTTTTATGTCTGAAGCTGGGTTTTTTTTTATGACACTTAGTCAGTGAGGAGGATGAGAGAAAGAGAGAGAGAGAGAGAGGGAGGGAGGGAGGGACAGAGGGAGGGAGAGAGAGAGAAAGAAAGAGAGAGAGAAAGAAAGAAAGAAAAGAATGAGCAGGAAATAAGGAAGGAGGAGGAGGAAAGAAAGGAAGAAGAGGAGAGAAGAAAGGAAGGAGGAGAAAAGAAAAAAGAAAGAAAGAAAGAAAGGGACGAGGAGGAAAGAAAGGAGGAAGGAGGAGGTGGAGGAGGAGGAAAGAAGAAAGGAAGAGGAGGAGAAAAGGAAGGAAGGAAGAAGAAAGAAAGAGAGAGAAAGAAAGGAAGGAAGGAAGGAGGAGGAGGAAGAGGAGGAAAGAAGAAAGGAAGAAGAGGAGGAGAGAAGAAAAGAAGGAGAAGGAAAGAAAGAGAAAGAGAAAAAGAAAGGAAGGAAGGAAGGAGGAGAAAGAAAGAGAGGAGGAAAAGGAAAGAAGAAAGGAAGAAGAAACAGAAGGAAGGAGGAGGAGGAAAGAAGGAAGAAGAGGAGGAGGAAGAGGAAGAGGAAGAAAGAAGAAGAGAAAGACGGAGGAGGCCGCAGCTGATGCATTGGTGCTCCAACCGTAACGGCTTAAAACCCCAAAGTTTGGGTTTTTGTGCTTTTACTCAACTGCTGTTCAGTTTCCACATTGTCAACTTGATCAGACTCTCGCCTACCGACTCCCACAAGGCAAGAAACCTTAAACAGCAGAAGAAACAACCAGTGACACACCCAACCTTGCAAGAAGGAAGATCTGTTTAGGCAACAAGAGTTTTTTCCCCTCTTCCTTTCCCTTGAAAATTATTCCCCATCTTCCCCATCTGCTCTAACCAATGCCCAGCCAAAATAAATAAATGCCTTGCATTATTTTCTCCTGGTTTTCCTTCCATTTGGGCAGAGGGCTCCGCTTTCCAAAGTTCTCCTTTCCAAACCACAACATTTAGTGAGGAAGTAGGAAGAAGGTGTGTGTGTGTGTGTGTGCGAGCGCATTAAAGTCCCCATCTTTCATTGCAACCCCAGCTATCACTCTCTCTCTCTCTCTCTGGCTTCCCACACATTCTTTCAGTTCCAAGGAAAAGCATTAGACGAAATTTAAACCAAGCAGACATCTCCCCCCCCCCCCCAGAATTGCTCCCGTTAAAAGGTGAAATCCTCCCCTGGTTAAGATAGATAGACAGACAGACAGACAGACAGATAGATAGATAGAATCACCTAGCATTCTAACTCTGATGACGTTGGTAGTTTGACTGATGAAAGCTCGGTAAGTAACTTTTTTACTCACAGGCTTGTTTATATTAAACGGTCCTGTTTATTTTTATCCTGGTGTTCGTTTTTCTTATATTTTTATTATGCCCAGGATTCACATTTTTAATGATATTAAGGACACACATATCTATCTATCTATCTATCTATCTATCTATCTATCTATCTATCTATCTATCTATCTATCTATCTATCTATCTATCTATCTATCTATCTANCTGCCTGCCTGCCTATCTATCTATCTATCTATCTATCTATCTATCTATCTATCTATCTATCTATCTATCTATCTATCTATCTATCTATCTATCTATCTATCTCTATATCTATATCTATATCTGTCTGTCTGTCTGTCTGTCTGTCTGTCTGTCTGTCTGTCTGTCTATCTATCTATCTATCTATCTATCTATCTATCTATCTATCTATCTATCTATCTATCTATCTATCTATCTATCTATCTATCTATCTATCTATCGTTAGTGAAGGAATTTCTCCTGTCTTGTGGAGACCCTTGGAAGGCATCCACAACCCAATTTGTGGAGAATTTCAAAAGGTCATCTGCACAGTTGCCACCACTAACCTTTTGCAGGAGGCTGCAATCTCCATGCCCCCCCCAGCTGTATAAGACAACTCTGTTGGATATAAACCACTTTATCGGAGCAAAAAAACAACAACAACACTTGGAAGCCAATTTGAATCAGGCACTGATGGTCTTTAACCCCAGGGATCCCCCCCCCATGTAAAAGGGAATTAAAAAGCATTGGAAGGTGCCCCACATTCAAGCAAAATGCAAACAGTGGTTGAACAGCGCTTAAAGATTAAACAGATTTTTAAAGAGCAGGGCTGCTGATTCTTCAGGAGCTGTAGCTTTCAAGGCATTCTGGCTGCTTCTTAAGAGTGTCCTGATTTTTATTATTATTATTATTATTATTTTTAATCGCGATTTCATGGATTTGGCAGCCCTGCCTGGGATGTTTTTGCAGGAGCTGGGGAAAGGGGAGAAGGCAGGAGGGAAGAATTTTAGTATCCAAGGGAAGGAATTCAAACAGGGGTCTTCAAACTTGGCCCTTTTATGACTTGTGGCTGAGAAATTCTGGGAGTTGAAGTCCACAAGTCATAAAAGGACCAAGTTTGAAGACCCCTGATTTAGAGAGTGGTTTAGACCCTGTGTCCTCGGGGTCACCTGAGCGGTGCAAATGGCTGTGGAGCCTTCTTGGAACTGCTGAAAGGATTGTGTTGTGAAAAAGCACGCCTGGCTGAGGAATTCTGGGAGTTGAAGTCTACAAGTCATAAAAGGGCCAAGTTTGAAGACCCCTGAATTAAAAGATGCCCTTGAATTGAGCTTGATGCGCCTGGTGACTTCATGAACGTAGCCAGCTAGTTTTTCTTGACTATACCACTGTGGGAATGATTGACTTCTGTTTTCTACACCTTTGCAATTAGTCTAGATTAGAATGCTGGGATTTCCTGATGGTGTCCCATCCCAGAATGAGTAACCGAATAGCAGAGTTGGAAGGGACCTTGGAGGTCTCCTAGTCCAAACCCCTGATCAAGCAGGAGATCTTAAGCCATTCCAGACAAATGAGTGTCCAGTCTTTTCTTGAATACCTCCAGTGATGGAGAACCCACAACTTCTGAAGGCAAGTGGTACCACTGATTAATTGTTCGGTCAGGAAATTTCTCCTCACTTCTAGGTTGCTTCTCTCCTTGATTGGTTTCCATCCGTTGCTTCTTGTTCTGCCTTCTTCAGGTGCTTCGGAGAATAGCTTGACTCCCTCTTCTTTGGGGCAGCCCCTGAGATACTGGAACATTGCTGTCATGTCACTCCCTAGTCCTTCACTTTGTTAAGACTAGTCCAGGGGTAGGCAACCTTGGCTCTTTTATAACTCGTGGACTTCAACTCCCAGAATTCCTGAGCCAGCATGGCTCAGCTTGCAAACTCTCCCTTTCCCCTCAGCATGGCTGGCTCAGGAATTTTGGGAGTTGAAGTCCACAACTCAATTGTGGTCAAGGACTACCTGTATATATAAACTTGACTGTATTGATGGACAAAGTAACACCAAACAAAAATGTTTACGGAGAAGATCAAGGTATTCTTAAGGATCCCTTGGTGAGAGCGAAACTCGCAACGATCCAGCTCTTTGTGTCAATGCACAACCTATATTAATCAGACCGGTGGCTATCTATGTGATTGTCTGCAGCTGAACCAAAATAGTTTGCTAGCCCGGCACCACAAAAGCTACATTATGTACAGATGGTCACCCTGATCACGTTGTCAAGGCAGCTTCTCAAGTGGAAGCTTCATCTCTCCTGCGGACCACACTGAAGCATCCTGAAAAACCATACCATCGCTCTTTGCGATATTTACAGAAGCAACATGACAATCGGTTGCAGGGATGACGTCAAGATTTCACGGCTTCTGGTCATGTGCAAAAAACAAAAACAAAAAACACTGAAAATCCAAGGAGGCAGGGCTCCAAATCCAAACCACAACTCAACCCACAATTTCTCACAGATATGGTTTGCAGAACAGAAACAGAATAACAGAGTTGGAAGGGACCTTGGAGGTCTTCTAGTCCAACCCCCTGCTCAGGCAGGAAACCCTACACCGTTCCAGAGAAGTCTCTCCAATGTTGGAGCACCCATAACTTCTGGAGGCAAGCAGTTCCACCGGTTAATTGTTCTCCCTGTTAGGAAATTCCTCCTTAGTTCTAGGTTGTTTCTCTCCTTCATCGGTTCCCATCTGCTGCTTCTTGTCCTGCCTTCAGGTGCTTTGGAGAATAGCTTGACTCCCTCTTCTTTGGGGCAGCCCCTGAGATATTGGAACACTGCTATCATGTCCCCCCTCGTCCTTCTCTTCATTAAAGTCTGTTGCTAAGCAAGACATTTAAATGAGTTTTGTCCCCATTTTACGACCTATCTTGCTGCAGTGGTTACATAAATCACTGCAGTTGTTAAGTTAGTAACACGGTTGTTAACCAAATCCGGCTTCTCAGAAGGTCACAAAACGGGGTCGCGTGACCCCCGGGGACACTGTGCAGTCGTCATAAATATGAACCAGTTGCCAGGCGGCTGAATTTTGATCACGTGACCACGGGGATGCTGCAACTGTCATAAGTGTGAAAAAAACAGTCCTAAGTCGCTTTTTCCAGTGCCGTCGTAACTTCAAACAGTCACTAAACAAACCGTTGTTAAGTCGAGAATTACCTACACCCAATTTTTAAGGACAGACGTCGGGGGAAATCTGGTTTCCCTTTATGAACCTGGGTGTGGCTTCTTCGAAAACAAGATGGACCAAGTGGGATGAAACGCGGCTCAGGTGAAGCCTGCCTCCGGGCCATCAGATGTGTGAAAACAAACTTGGTTTGTTTTCCATTGACTGGAGAAGCCTCCGATGGAGCCAGCTGGCTTTGGAGCTTCGCAGCCTGTTTCCTCCCTGGTCATTTGGCGAAATCTCCAGGCGCAACCAGAGACACAAGCAGGAACCAGCAGAGGAAAAAACGTTCCAGCCTAAACCTTGGAACAGGCGGTCTTCCAATCCAGCACTTCTTAATTCCTTCCAAGACACAAATGTTTGCCCACTTTACACTGTCCTCTCTCACATAAGTGGAGAAATGCAAAAAGGGATTTTCTAACCCAGACATGTCAAACACAAGGCCCGGGGGGGGGATGGTGGTGGATGTGGCCCGCGAAGTGCTTTCTCGTGGCCCGCAAAGCCATCCTGGAAACAGTGAGGGAACGGCCCCCGCTGCCTTGGCCCTGGCCCAGGCCGGCCTGGAGCCAATGTACAATTTTGCGGTGGCCATCATGAGCAACCAGGCTAAGCAGAGCAAGCACAGCAGCAGCAGCCTTGAGGAGGAGGTAAGTGCAACTGGGTGCCCCCTTGGGGAAGTGGGGCTGGGCTTGGTGCCGCGGGTGCTCGAGGGCCAGGCTGGGCCTTTGACCTCTGCTGCCCAGGGCTCCGGGCAGCCCGTGCCACCATCCAGCCCCCCCCCCCTGCATGGCCTGAGAGGAACAGCGAGACTCCTCCAGTGGACCATGCCTTGGCACTTGCCCCGGTCCCACCCCCTTCTGCCAGAGACCCTCAGATCTGTCCCACTCCTGCCCAGGCCCTCACAGGCACCCTTGAAGTTTGAAGTTTTGAAGTTTTATTGCATTTATATCCCGCCCTTCTCCCAATGGACTCAGGGCGGCTTACAGCCAATTAAAAACAGAACAATCAATACAAGTCTACAAAATTTAAAATCAATTAAAAGATATATACAATAGGCCTATTCATGTTTTAAAATTAATTAAAAACCAGTTTAAAATATCCCTAGACCAGTCCTGCCTGCTGAAACAGCTATGTCTTGAGGGTGTGGCGGAAGGAGGGGAGATCCGGAATCAACCGGATCTCTGGGGGCAGCTCGTTCCAGAGGGTGGGGGCTCCAACAGAGAAGGCTCTCCCCCTGGGGGTCGCCAACCGACATTGTCTGATTGACGGCACCCTGAGGAGACCCTCTCTGTGGGAGCGTATCGGCCGGTGGGAGGTAATCTGTGGCAGAAGGCGGTCTCGGAGGTAGCCAGGTCCGATGCCATGGTGCGCTTTAAAGATGATGATCAACACCTTGATGCAAATGATGTAGAGCTGGCCACGCCCACCCAGTAGGCCACACCCATTCCATCCACGCCCACCCAGTAGGCTGCACCCACCCTGGCCACACTCACCCGTCCCCCCCCCAGGGCAACCGCAATGCTGATGCGGCCCTCAATGAAATTGAGTTTGACACCCCTGTTCTAACCCATCTGGGGACATGAAACAATGCTAGAGCTGTTAATATTTTCCTTAATTACGAGACACACTGTTGGGTTGATCAAGAGCACATGGCTTGGCTCACTTCCTTGAGCGATCTGCCCAGCAAAAAAAGAAAAAAAAAAAAGCAAAACCAAACCAGATTATTTCCTGCATCCGAGCGGTGATGTAGGAAGCCACCTGAGCTAATACAGGAACGCAAGATCTTACACAGATAAAAGTATTCCTTGTGGTTTAAACCGGGAATGTTTAAGTGATGTAACTGTTTTTAAACTTGTTATTTTCTCTCTTTGCACACTATCATTTGCTTTTCGTTCTTTTAAATTGGCAAACTCAAGGGGAGGGGAGGAAGGA
>NW_015392883.1:10100-11264 GCF_001527695.2 Protobothrops mucrosquamatus
GGAGACGCCAAAGCATGCACACAGGTGGAAAAAAATTTTAAAAATAAAAAACAACAACGGGACAATCTCGCTTGCAAAGGAAAAGAGGGGTTGGGTTGTTGGAAGGAAACCCCTTTGCACAGTTGCGTATACAAAAACCGGGCTGTGCAACCTGTAGGATGCTCAGAGGAAGCTGCCAATCTCTCTGCAGAAAAAAAACGTATAAAAAAGTTTTTTAAGCCTGGATCTCAGGTTGCTTTTGGGGGGGCGGTGGTTGTGTTTTTTTTTGTTTTGTGTTGTTTTTTTCCTCTTTCCCAGCTGACTGGGATGTCATCGAAGAGATCAACTATGCAGTGATAAACAAACGAGGGTATTGAGGCTGGATTAAATCATATGTCTGGGTGATTTCTAAGCCAACCAACCCATCGGTCCCTCTAAGGACAGGGCGAAGATTGCAACAGCGAGGAATCGCATGATGAAACTGGTTAGTAACAGGCCGGCAAAGATTTCGAACCAACTTCAGATAGGTGCCTTTCTTTCTTTCTTTTTTTTTTTTAAGAGGCATCAGAGGAGAAAAGAAAGGAAAAAGAGAGAAAAAAAATATGGAAATTTTCCTGCTGTTTGTTCAGAGAGGTGGAATCTGGCTGCGTTCAGGTGTAACTTTAAGCCAGGTTTTTAAACCATGGACTGTCCTGGGCACTACCCTGGTTTGAAAACGAGGGATTAAGCCAGGGGTAGGCAACGTTGGCTCTTTTATGACTCGTGGACTTCAATTCCCAGAATTCCTGAGCCAGTGTGGGGGAAACTTTGATCCTTTCATGACTCGTGGACTTCAACTCCCAGAATTCCTGAGCCAGCTTGGGAGAACTATGGCCCCTTCATGACTCGGTCGACTTCAACTCCCAGAATTCCTGAGCCAGCATGGGGGAACTATGGCCCCTTCATGACTCGTGGACTTCAACTCCCAGGATTCCTGAGCCAGCATGGGGGAAACTTTGGCCCCTTCATGACTCGTGGACTTCAACTCCCAGAATTCCTCAGCCAGCATGGGGGAACTATGGCCCCTTCATGACTTGTGGACTTCAACTCCCAGAATTCCTCAGCCAGCATGGAGGAATCTTTGGCCCCTTCATGACTCGTGGACTTCAACTCCCAGAATTCCTCAGCCAGCATGGGGGAACTATG
>NW_015392883.1:15088-16502 GCF_001527695.2 Protobothrops mucrosquamatus
ACCACTCCCTACTACACGTGCTCTCTCTTTTTTCTTCCAGAGCCATTTTTCTGTCTGGCTCTCCTCTTCAATAAACTGCAACCTTCTTTCTAAAGCAATCTCCATTTTGATTATTCCCAGCTTGGACTGGATCCCTGGTGAAGATTTTTTCCTTCAACACTATATTTCCTCCTGAAAATCCTTTCTAGCGATTTTCCTACTTCTTGGCATTAGGAAAAGTTTCCACTCACGACTCTCCTTCCCTGGATTTTCCATCCAAGCACCACACCTGTTTCAGGTTTTCTTCGGGGCTCAAACGGAGAAGAAAGAAGGAATGAAATCCTCAGTTGACGTCTATCCAGGTTCTTGTGAATTTTGCTAAATCTAATCCCTACAATGACGGGGGTGGCCATGAGCCAAAATCTAACTATCTTACCATCCATGCCAATACTCGTAGTCCTTGACTTATGACTGCAACTGAGCCCAAAATTTCCACTGCTAAACAAGACAGTTGTTAGGGGAGTTTTGCCCTATTTTACGACTTCACTTGCCGCCGTCGTTAAGCAAATCGCCGCAGTGGTTAAGTCAGTCGCACGGTCACTATGTGAATCTGGCTCCCCCCGTTGACTTCGCTTGTCAGAAGGTCGCAAAAAGGGGATCCCGTGACCCCTCGCCCGGGACACAGCGACCGTCATTAATACGAGTCAGTTGCCAGCTGCAGCGATTCACTTAACAACTGTGGCAAGAAAGGTCATAAAAAGGGCACAGAAGCCGGTTAAGAACTGTCTCGCTTAGCGGGAGAAATTTTGGACTCAATTGTGGTTGTAAGTCGAGAACATCCGGTCTCTAAAAACGCTTTAGAGCAATTTTTGATCACCAGGCAGAAAAATCCCTATTTTTCTCATTTCGCTCTGAATGAGAAGCTGCTTTTATTTATTTATTTTTAATGAGAAGGGATTGCTGCTTTTTTTTTTTTTTTTTTTGCAAATTCCCTGTTAATTTTGGAGAAATTCTTAGAGAGTCTGCTTCTTTCTCTGGGTCTTTCGGTGCACTCCTGGCATAAGGGTCCCTGATCACCAGCTTTAGAGTGATGGAAATATTGCAGCCACCCGATAGCCGTTCTTCCTGTCTGCAGCCAATACTTACTTACTTACTTTCCTCCCTCTTTCCCTCCCTTTCTCCTTCCTTCCTTCCTTCCTTCCTCATCTTCCTTCCTTCTCCATCCATCTTCCTTCCTTCCTTCCTTCCTTCCTTTTCTCCCTCCCTCCCTTTCTCCTTCCTTCCTTCCCCATCCTCCTTCCTTCCTTTTCCATCCTTCTTCCCTCCCTCCCTCCCTTTCTCCTTCCTTCCTTCCCCACCTTCCTTCCTTCTCCATCCATCTTCCTTCCTTCCTTCCTTTTCTCCCTCCCTCCCTTTCTCCTTCCTTCATTCCCTC
>NW_015392884.1:0-1205 GCF_001527695.2 Protobothrops mucrosquamatus
CTCCTGGTGATTGGCCCAAAGTCACCCAGCCGACTTTCATGCCTAAGGCGGGACTAGAACTCCCAGTCTCCTGGTGATTGGCCCAAAGTCACCCAGCCGGCTTTCATGCCTAAGGCGGGACTAGAACTCCCAGTCTCCTGGTGATTGGCCCAAAGTCACCCAGCCGACTTTCATGCCTAAGGCGGGACTAGAACTCCCAGTCTCCTGGTGATTGGCCCAACAACACCCAGCGGCTTTCATGCCTAAAGCAGGACTAGAACTCCCAGTCTCCTGGTGATGGGCCCAAAGTCACCCAGCCATCTTTCATGCCTAAGGCGGGACTAGAACTCCCAGTCTCCTGGAGATTGGCCCAACGACACCCAGCGGCTTTCATGCCTAAAGCAGGACTAGAACTCCCAGTCTCCTGATTTCTAGCCCGGTGCCTTAAGCAGTGCAGCAAACTCTCTCTCTCTCTCTCTCTGGACCACAGTACTGGCTTTCCCCTCGAGGACCCGGAGAAGGCCGGATCCCAGTTCCGCTGAGCCAGAGGAAGGTCCGTCAACTGGGCCTGGAGACCAGCGTGCAGACACGGTGGTGGCCGGTCCCAGTTCTTCCAGTGGGAAAGGCGGAGGAGAGCGATGCCTCAAGACAGAAACCGGGATGCGTGAGGGAGGAGAAAATTAAATTAGTTTTGTCTCTCCGCCAACGTGCCTGCAGGCAGCAAGAAAGGCAGGTTGCCCTACAGGAACTCTGCAGATGGCACGGAAAACAACAAGAGCATTTAAATGCCACAAACAGAGAGAGATTTCCACGCCATCCGTCGGGGGAGCGTTCGGAATCGGAGGCGCTAAGCGCCCGTCTCCCCTTTTTCCTCTGGAAGACGACATTGTTGATTCCCTTGCTAGCCTCCGAACCCTGCCCGGCCTCGGCGGCTTCGGTCAGTCGGGCGATGAGGACAGAAGCCGCTCGCGTATGCATGCCTGCACACGTGTATGTGTGAGTATGTGTCTTTATGAGGGAGCATCCACACAAGATAGTTGTCCTTCTAAATTTACAGGCACCCTAATGCTCAGAACGGATGGGTTTTCTTTTCTTTCTTTCTTTCTTTCTTTCTTTCTTTCTTTCTTTCTTTCTTTCTTTCTTTCTTTCTTTCTTCTTTCCTTCCTGTCTGTTTCTCTCTCTCTCTCTTCCTTCCTTCCTTCTTTCCTTCCTTCCTTCCTTCCTTC
>NW_015392884.1:8945-23156 GCF_001527695.2 Protobothrops mucrosquamatus
ATAGATAGGCAGGCAGACAGGCAGGCAGGCAGGCAGGCAGGCAGGCAGGCAGGCAGATAGACAGACAGACAGACAGACAGACAGACAGGCGTAGGTAGGTAGGTAGGTAGGTAGGTAGGTAGGTAGGTAGATAGATAGATAGATAGATAGATAGATAGATAGATAGATAGATAGATAGATAGATAGATAGATAGATAGATAGATAGATAGATAGATAAAAAAATCTGGAAAGTTTTTAAAAGCAAGAATAAACCCAGCAATTTCTCCGCTAGCCTCACCATCTAATGCTTTTTATTCTAAGGAGAATTACACTAAAAAAAAAAAATAACTACATCTGCCAAGATGATAGTTCCAGATCAGGAATTAATCGTGACTCCAGAGATTCTTTAAGAGCTGAGTTGAACTTAGAATGTTTGAGAGAGGAGAAGGAGAGAGAGAGAGAGAGAGAGAGAGAGAGAGAGAGAGAGAGAGAGAGAGAGAGAGAGAGAGAGAAGGAGAAGGATTGGAGGGAGAGAAGGAGGAGGAGAAGGAGGAGAAGAATTGGAGGGAGAAGAGGAGAAGGAGGAGAAGGAGAGAAGGAGGAGGAGAAGGAGAGGAGAAAGAGAAGAAGGAAAAAGAGAATTTAGGTATTGCTAGCCTAGAGAAAAGAAGGACGAGGGGGGACATGATAGCAGCCTTCCAATATCTCAGGGGCTGCCACAAAGAAGAGGGACTCAAGCTATTTTCCAAGGCGCCTGAAGGCAGGACAAGAAGCAACGGATGGAAACCATTCAAGGAGAGAAGCAACTTGGAATTAAGGAGAAATTTCCTGACTATGAGAATTAACCAGTGGAACCACCTGCCTCCTGAAGTTGTGGGTGCTCCATCACTGGAGGCCTTTAAGAAGAGACTGGACAGCCACATGTCTGAAATGGTATAGGGTTAGGGGCCAATGTCCAATCTTCACACTCAGTTACCGTGGCAACATCTCCGCAGTCACGTGATCAAAATTTGGGCGCTTGGCAACTGGTCTGCATTTACAGTGGCTGCAGTATCCCAGGGACATGCGACCGCCATTAGCAACCTTCCTAGGGGATTTCTGAAACGCAGTTGGGGGAAGTCAGCGCCCCCCCCCAGAGAAGGAAATATTAAAAAGGGCAGAATATTATATTTCCTCAAAGGATCTTAAAGAGGCAGAAAAGCACGCCCAGTTTTTCTTAATTGCCCCAAGTCTGCCTCCCCCAAGCAGAAACCAGCTCTGTAGAAATGCAGATATAATAATCCATTCAGAAAGACTGGCACCTGGGAGCTTGGAGCTGATAGGATTAAAAAGACAAAGATCCCTAGAATCAACAATCCCCCGCACCCCAAAAAAATCCAACACAGGACATAGCCATCAGCCGCAGCCCCAGGGAAGCAGGATATGACCTTTGGGACATAATAGGATTAACCCACCACCATCAGAATACCAGTAAGGCACACTCAGACTCAGGTGAAAGTTCATGACACAGGAACAACTCCAAACAAAAGCTCAAGAAGGTATAAAAACCCACCACTCCCTATCACATGTGGTTGGTTTTTCCCAGAGCCATCTTTCTGTCTGGCTCTGCTCTTCAATAAACTGCAACTTTCTTTCTAAAGCAGTCTCCATTTTGTTTATTCCCAGCTTGGACTGGACCCTGATGAAGATTTTTCTTTCAACACAGTCAAGGGGAGAAACCGGATGACGATGTGATTCCCTTGATAACTACAGTGACTGGCTTAACAATCAGGGACGAAAAAGCAAGGGTTCCTTTCTTAAAAAAAAGGACTGTGTAAAGGTCGTCCTTGACTTACAAGAGTTCATTTAGTGACCATTTGAAGTTACGACGGCCCTTACGTCAATTGCAGCATCCCCGTGGTCACGTGATCAAAATTCAGAGGCTCATATTTATGACAGTTGCAATGTCCTGGGGAGACGTGATCAATTTTGTGACCTTCTGACTGGCAAACTTAATGGGGAAGCCAGATTCACTTAACAATTGTTGAAGGAAAAATCTTCATCATGGTCCAGTCCAAGCCGGGAATAAACAAACATGGAGACTGCTTTAGAAAGAAGGTTGTAGTGTATTGAAGAGGAGAGCCAGACAGAAAGATGGCTCTGGAAGAAAAGAGTGACCACATGTAGCAGGAAGTGGGTTTTTATACTTCTGGGGCTCTTGAGGTTGTTTCCTGTTCCTGATTGAGGCTTTGTATTTCCTGTGTCATGTACTTTGACCTGAGTCTGAGTGTGTCCTTTTGGTATTGGTGGGTTAAATCCTATTATGTCTCCTGTCCTTAGAATTTGGGTGGGGGTATGTAGATTTTAAGGGTCTTTGTCTTCCTAATCTCTTCAGTGTCTAGTATAGGGGGTACCTCGCTCAATAGTAGTAACTGTGAGAGGGATCTCGGAGTCCTAGTGGACAATCACTTAAATAGGAGCCAGCCGTGTGCTGCAGCTGCCAAAAAAGCCAACACAGTGCTGGGCTGCATTAACAGAGGGACAGAATCAAGATCACGTGAAGTATTAATACCACTTGATAGCAGTCTTCCAATATTTGAGGGGCTGCCCCAAAGAAGAGGAAGTCAAGCTCTTCTCCAAAGCGCCTGAAGGCAGGACAAGAAGCAACGGATGGAAACTAATCAAGGAGAGAAGCAACCTGGAACTAAGGAGAAACTTCCTGACAGTTAGAACAATTAACCAGTGGAACAACCTGCCTCCAGAAGCGGTGAATGCTCCAACACTGGAAGTCTTTAAGAAGAGACTGGACGGCCATTTGTCTGAAATGGTATAGGGTTTCCTGCCTGAGCAGGGGGTTGAACTAGATGACCTCCAAGGTCCCTTCCAACTTTATTACAGGTTTACCCTGTAGTGAGAGATTATTCTTGCAAAAGAAGATTGCATCCAGGCCTTTTAGCAAAAAAAAAAAAAAAGCCACTCCGAACGGTTTTACTAAACAGAATAATACTTTTGACAAAAGAAACGCCAAGTTCTCCCGTATGTTTCATTGACTAAAGAAAATGCAACTGGAGATTTACGCTAAGCCATCAATTTCTACAGTCAAAGCACTTTCTGAATTCTCGCCTCCCTCCTCCAAACAATCCCGGTTTTTAAAGGTTTAACTTTCCGATATTTGACAAATCCTTACTTAACAATCCTGAACAAATTCCAAGCGACTTCGTAGAGTCTCTCTCTCTCTCTCTCTTTGGAATGATTGGGGAATAGGGTGGAAAAAGGAAAAAAAGAAAGAGAACACAGACAGGGTGCAGTCTCTGAAGATCTGCCCCCCACAAGTTGGGAATAGTGGGGGTCCGGACTCTAGCCCTGTCTTCTCTGCTTTCTTATACAAGTAACAGCATAACAGAGTTGGAGAGGGACCTTAGAGGTCATCTAGTCCAACCCCTGTTCAATCAGGAGACCCTACACCATCTGTCGAATAGAATAGAATAGAATAGAATAGAAAATAGAATAGAATAGAATAGAATAGAATAGAATAGAATAGAGAATAGAAAATAGAATAGAATAGAATAGAATAGAATTGGAAGGGACCTTGGAGGTCTTCTAGTCCAACCCCCTGCTTAGGTAGGAAATCCTATACCATTTGGGACAAATGGTTGTCCAGTCTCTTCTTAAAAACCTCCAGTGTTGGAGCATTCACAGCTTCTGGAGGCAGGCCGTTCCACTGGTTAATTGTTCTAACTGTCAGGAAGTTTCTCCTTAGTTCTAGGTTGCTTCTCTTCTTGATTAATTTCTATCCATTGCTTCTTGTCCTGCCTTCAGGTGCTTTGGAGAATAAGTTGACCCCCTGTGGCAAGCCCCTCAAACATGGGAAGACAGACAGGTGGGCGGTGCATTAATTAAATAAATAAATACCTTTGAAACTGCAGTAAGTTTCCAGTCCTCATGGTTCTCAAATATTGGAAGACTGTTATCATGCTACCCTAACCTAGTCCTTCCTTTCATTTAAACTAGACCAGGGGTGTCAAACTCAATTTCATGGAGGGCCGCATCAGCATTGCGGTTGCCCTTGGGGGGGCGGGGGGGTGCAGCCAGGGGGGGTGCGGCCTACTGGGTGGGCGTGGATGGAGTGGGTGTTGCCTACTGGGTGGGTGTGGCCAGCTCAACATCGTTCACGTCAAGGGTGCCTGTGGGGGCCTGGGCAGGAGTGGGACAGATCTGAGGGTCTCTGGCAGAAGGGGGTGGGACCGGGGCAAGCGCCAAGGCATGGTCCATTTTTTCATTCCTCACAAAGGGTGACCCCTCCCCAGCATGCACCCAGGGGGCGGGGCCGACGCGGCAGGGGCTGGTTCCTCGCTGTTTCTAGACGGCCTTGTGGAGCTAAGACTGAATGTGTTTCCGCATAGATGGCCACCACAAAAAATACATTGGCTCCCGGCCGGCCTGGGCCAGGGCCAAGGCAGCGGGGGCCGTTCCCTCACTGTTTCCAGGATGGCTTCGCAGGCCACATGAACCCACTTCGCGGGCCGCATCTGGCCCCCGGGCCTTGTGTTTGACATGTCTGAACTAGACATACCCAATTCTTCCCATGTTTTCAGCCTCCCTTCCCGGCGTCATCTTGTTGAGGATCCAGCCAGATCCTAAGGAAAGAGCTGTCTTCCCTCAAAAGGGAATTTCATGTCGGATCTATTGAGTCTAAACTGCCATCTCCAAGAAGGCAGAAAAGGAAACAACAATCTGCCCGATCATTACTGCGGTTTTTTTCTCCTCCTCCTCCTCCTCCTCCTCCTCCTTTTCTCCTCCTCCTCCTCCTCCTCCTTGGCAAATAAATCTCCGTTTTTTTGAAACTCAGCCATTAGGCATCATCCATCTCCAGATGAGAAGAAAAAGGTCGGGCGCTGAGCACAGCAACGATACATAAATTAATTAACGTTTCAAGGAGGGCGGTGTGAAAAACAAAACACCGAGAACAAGCTAGCTGGAAGTGCGAGCGGAGGAACGTCAGCTGAAAGACCAGGGATGCTGTGATGCTCCGGGTGGGCTGGGAGGATCAACCAGGTGAGAATTGGGGGATCTTTGACCATCCTTTTCCAAATCTGGAGGGGGAAAAAAATCAGAAGCTCTGTCCTGCATCCCAAGGATGTCATAAAGCAGATCAAGTGAAATGAAAAGAAGAAATAGGGGAGACATGATCGCAGTGCTCCAATATCTCAGGGGCTGCCACAAAGAAGAGGGGGTCAAGCTATTCTCCAAAGGGCCTGAAGGCCGGACAAGAAGCAACGGATGGAAACGAATCAAAGAGAGAAGCAACCTAGAAATAAGGAGAAACTTCCTGACAGTTAGAACAATTAACCAGTGGAACAGCTTGCCACCAGAGGTTGTGGGTGCTCCAACATTGGAAGTTTTTAAGTGGACAGCCACTTGCCTGAAATTGGTATAGGGCAGTGGTTCTCAACCTGTGGGTCGGGACTCCATTTGGGGTCAATCGACCATTTCACGGGGGTCGCCAAGCAAGGCTGTCCGCCATTTTTTTTGTCCGCCATTTTTTCCCCCCTTTTCCGGTGGGTGCCTTACCTCCCTTGGGCTGGGCCAGCTGGTGGTTGGCCTGCTCCGTCTCTGCCGCTTGCCAGCTATGCCTCGGCCGGTGCAGGGGGCGGAACCACGCATGCGCGGCACTCCCGGGCAGGGAAAGTCCTCGACTTACGACCGGTTGGGTAGTCCTTGACTTACGACCGGTTTAGTCCTTGACTTACGACCGGTTTAGTCCTCGACTTACGACCGGTTGGGGTCGCGGCATTAAAAAGGTTGAGAACCACTGGTATAGGGTCTCCTGCTCTGTTATTAAGTCTGGATTTCCCTTCAAATCAGGTTGAATATAAAACCAGCTTTTTGCAAGCGATCCTCGACTTTCATTTAGTGACCCTTCAAAATTACAATAGCACCGAAAAAAGTGACTTACAACTGGTTCTCACATTTACAACGGTTGCAGCATCTCCTTGGTCATGTGATCAAAATTAAGGCGCTATGGCAACCGGCATATAGTTGCAAAAGTTGATGGTTCTGACAGATGAATCTCTTCAAAAGAACTTCGAGGCATTGTTTTCCTTAAAGAATCTTTTATTCGAGAAACAAAGTATCGGCACTACATAGTTGAAGCCAAAAACTGAATTCCCTTCCCCTGGGCACAAAGTAGCAAAACACAATTCCCTCCTCCAATTAACTGTCATAAATCACATTCCCCAATTAGCTTGAAGCGAGGGTTTCCTCTCCAGTTCGCCAATTCTTTATCTGCTCTGGGCTCAATAACCTTGATTCCCACGCTAGGTTTAGTGTTGTTATGACTAGCTGGACTCTCATCCCTATTCCCCCTCCCAGCATCAACTAACTCTAAAAGCGATAGAGAAAAGATGGCTACATTTCCATCTGTTGTCAAAGCAAGAACATCTGATGTTAGCAGCGTTGACATCAGATAGTTCTCAACTTACGATTATTCTTCTAGTGACCGTTCAAAGGTACAGCAACACTGAGAAAAGTGACATAGTCCAGCCTCGCACTTAAGCAGGAGAACCTACACCATCTCAGACAGGTGATTGTCCAGTCTCTTGTTAAAGATCTCCAGTCATGGGGCACCCACGATTTCTGAGGGAAAAGCTGTTCCACTGGTTGATTGTTCTCACTGTCAGGACGTTTCTCCTTAGATCCAGGTTGCTTCTCTCCTTGATTAGTTTCCATCCATTGTTTCTCGTCCTTCCCTCTGGTGCTTTTGTGAACAACCTGACCCCCTCTGCCTTGTGGCAGCCCCCCAGATACTGGAATACTGCTATCATGTCTCCCCTATTTCTTCTTTTCTTTAGACTAGCCCAGTGGTGGCGAACCTATGGCACGGGTGCCAGAGGCGGCACTCAGAGCCCTCTCTGTGGGCACGCGCACCATCACCCCAGTCCTAGGCCTTCAGCTGGGTTTTATAAAACCTTTTCGCTTTAGGCCTCCGCCGCCGTGTACAAAAAAAAAAGGTTCAATCAATCGGTCAATTTCAACTTCTCGCAGGGAAAAAAAAGATCTTGCAAAGTTGGAATTGATTGAATGAACTTTTTAGTCCCACCCAGTCTGCTGTTACCACCGCAGCCACACCCACCCAATGGGCCACGCCTACCCAATGGGCCACACCCACCCGGAACCCGACGATGCATAAATGTGTTTTGGGTTGTAGTTTGGGCACTCGGTCTCTAAAAGGTTCGCCATCACTGGACTAACCAAACCCAAGTCCCGTAGCCATTCTTCGTATGTTTTAGTCTCCAGGCCTTTGTTCATCTTAGTTGCTCTTCTCTGAATTTTTTCCAAACTCTCAACATCTCTTTTGTGATATAATGACCAAAATTGGCTGCAATATTTCAAGTGTGGTCTTACTAGGGCTTTGTAAAACGGTACTAATGCTTCGCGTGATCTTGATTCTATGCCTCTGTTTATAGTCCAACCCCCTGCTGGAGCAGGAGACCCTATACCATTCCAGACAAACAGTTGTATAATCTCTTCTAAAAAAACCTCCAGTGTTGGAGCATTCACAACTTCTGGAGGCAGGTCGTTCCACTGATTAATTGTTCTCACTGTTAGGAAATTCCTCCTTAGTTCTAGGTTGCTTCTCTCCTCGGTTAGTTTCCATCCGTTGCTTCTTATAGAATTTCAGACAAGTGGTTGTCCAGTCTCTTCTTAAAAACCTCCAGTGATGAAGCACCCACAACTTCTGGTGGCACGCAGTTCCACCGGTTAATTGTCCTGACTGTGAGGAAATTTCTCCTTAGTTCTAGGAGGTTGAATCTCTCCTTGATCAGATTCCATCCTTTGTTCTTTGTCTGGCCTTCGGGTGCTTTGGAACCCACCAAAAAAAAAAGGACCAACCAATGCTACTGATGACAAAGGTCAGATAAAAGTAATTTGAGTTCCGGAGCAGAACTGTAACGTGGGAAAGCATCTCAGAGAAGTCGTAAGTGCCCATTTAGGTGAATATGAGTCGCCGCCTTCCCTGCTCGAGCTTCTGTCCTTTGGATTAGACAATTCCCGTTGTGTTTGTCCTCCAAGCGAACTTCAGCGAGAAAATTAAAAGATTTCCGCTCCTTTAATTGCACGTCTGAGAAGTCAACGGGAGAGCTGGTCTCCTTTAGAGAAATTCAGATGGAAGCCCAGCCTGCAAAGAGCCTTTAAGGAGGAGATCCCCTCGTATATAAAATTGCATTCGCTGTCATCGGCCCCCTCTGCAGACCCAGCTTGGCAGACTTGAGACCTAAACCTTGAAACGCGATTAATCTTCAGGTCCTTTGGCCTGTTTTCTCTGCTGCCACTGCTGACCTTCAAAAGTGTGTGTGGGGGGGGGAGAGAGAAGCAGATCCGCAGAAGAGGGAAGCTCCCTCAGAGGCCATCACAACGGACGCAGCAGCTGGCTGGGAAAAGCTGTTGAGGTGGTGGGGGCAGGCCAGCCAGGCCAGCGGGCAGTGGGGAGGGAAGGACAGGCACATGGGGACCCCCGGATTGCAGCCCTTGCCCTTGAGGGTCACCAAGGGATGGAGGGAGGGATGAACAGAGATCTTGTAGGGAAGGTCCCTATGCACTGTCTCACTGCAGTGTGTGTGTGTGTGTGTGTGTGTGTGTGTAATGAGTAGGGGACTGGCTCTGGGTATTTGCTGCCAAGGGGGTCTCCTGGATGGCATGGCATGGCATGGTAGGCATAGCATAGCATGAGGAGGAGGGAGGGAGGGAGGGAGGGAGGAAGAGGTGATGGGAGGAGGCGGAGGATTAAAGGAGAAGGTAGGGAGGAGGAGGAGGAGGAGGAGGAGGAGGAGGAGGAGGAGAAAAATGAGAAGGGGAAGGATGGGAGGGAGAAGAGGAAGAAGAAGGCAAAGAGCAGTAGTAGGAGAGGAGGAAAGGAGAAAAATGGGTGGGAGAGTGGAGGAGGAGGAGGACAGAATGAGAAGGATGGGAAAGGGAGGAGGAAGAGGAAGAGGAAGAGGAGGAGAAAAATAAGGAGAAGGGGAAGGATGGGAGGGAGAAGAGGAAGAGGAAGGCAAAGAGCAGTAGCAGGAGAGGAAAAAAGGAGAAAGATGGATGGGAGAGTGGAGGAGGAGAAAATGAGAAGGATGGGAAAGGGAGGAGGAAGAGAAAAATAAGGAGAAGGGGAAGGATGGGAGNATGGGAGAGAGGGGAGGAAGAGGAAGGCAAAGAGCAGTAGCAGGAGAGGAGGAAAGAAGGATGGGAGAGTGGAGGAGGAGGAAGAGGAGGAGGAGGAGAGAATGAGAAGGATGGGAAAGAGGAGGAGGAGGAGGATCTAAATTTAAATTCTGCCTTTCCTCCAGAAATGAAGACAGATACCTCCTCCACTCTTTCTTCACAGCAACCCTATAAGGTAGGCTGAGCTGAGGCAGAACAAGGGGCCTCAAGGAGGTAGATTTTAACCCACATTCGGTTGCAGTGCATCCCTTAATCGCTTCACTACCTCGATGTTTGTCATCTCGAGGGCAAATTCTCACGTTTTGCCAAGAAAACACAGCAGGCCTCATCCCTGGACATTTACAATGGAGCTGCCCACCCTCCCATCTGTCTTTCATCTGGACTCTGACGCTCCTCCTGGCTCGTCAAATGGGCCTTACGAAGGGATCTGCCACTTTCTTTGGAATACAGGCAGTTTTCAATTTACAACGCTTCCTTTAGTGACCGTTTGAAATTAGGACCCTGAAAAAAAAGCGATCGTTTCTCACACTTACAACCGTTGCAGCATCCCCCGTGGTCGCGTGGTCAAAATCCAGACGTTTGGCAACTGACCCGTATTTATGACGGTCGCAGCGTCCCGGGGTCAGGCGATCCCCCTTTTGCGACCTTCTGAAACCAACCCACAAGCTCGGAGAACAGTGCAAAAACATCCGATGTTAGCGGCGTTGACAAGCACAGGATGGAGCCCCAAGCAAGAGAGGTGTTCCCCATTTTACGACTTTCTTTTTTTGCCATAGCCGTTAAGTAGATCACTGCAGCTGTTAAATGAATCAGACAGTTGTAAAGCGAATCTTTGAATCTTCCCCCTTTGAATTTGCCTGTCGGAAGCCGGCTCGGAAGGTCGGAAAAGGGGTTCAGGTGACCTCAGGACGGCGCAACTGTCAAAAATACACATCAGTTGCCAAGTGTGCCCAAATTTTGATCACCTGACCATGGGGGGCGGGGGGGCTTCAACGGTCGTTAAGTGTGGAAAAAGGTTCACAAGTCCCTTTTTTTCAGGGCCGTTGGAATGTCCAAAGATCACTCAACAAATGGGTGTAAGTCGAGGATTTACCTGGAGTAGGGACCACTTTTCCTCATATCTCTTCACCCTTTGTCTGAGCTGTCTGCCAGCCTTGCTAGGTAGGCCAAGTCCAGAAACCAGGCCTAGAAGAAGGGTAAAACCCTTGAGACGAGATCGGCTTAATAACAAAATCTTGCAAGTCGCTAAATCCAGGGGTGGGCAACCTTGGCCCTTTTATGACTCGAGGACTTCAACTCCCAGAATTCCTGAGCCAGCCATGCTGAGGGGAAAGGGAGAGGTTTTCAAGCTGAGCCATGGTGGCTCAGGAATTCTGGGAATTGAAGTCCATGAGTCATGAAGGGACCATAGTTCCCCCATGCTGGCTCAGGAATTCTGGGAGTTGAAGTCCACGAGTCATGAAGGGGCCAAAGTTTCCCTCATGCTGGCTCAGGAATTCTGGGAGTTGAAGTCCCCGAGTCATGAAGGGACCATAGTTCCCCCATGCTGGCTCAGGAATTCTGGGAGTTGAAGTCCATGAGTCATGAAGGGGCCACAGCTCCCCCACGCTGGCTGAGGAATTCTGGGAGTTGAAGTCCAGAAGTCATCAAGGGGGCCATAGTTCTCCCATGCTGGCTCAGGAATTCTGGGAGTTGAAGTCCAAGAGTCATGAGGGGGCCATAGTTCCCCCATGCTGGCTCAGGAATTCTGGGAGTTGAAGTCCACGAGTCATGAAAGAGCCAAGGTTGCCTACCCCTCCGCTAAACCGACGGTTGTAAATTGAGAGCCACCGTATAGAGATTTATTTATTTCCTCCCTCGAATTTGCACCTTGACTACAACCTGGCGAGTGAGATGAGGATGGCCAGTCCATACTTTTGCACCCATTTTTTTCTGTGGGGAAAGGTGCCCTTGAACCCCCATTTTCACCCTCCTGGGCCAGCAGCGTAAGCAAGAGATTGCAATAATTATAAACACCAGGAAGCAATAAGCAGAGACATCTCTGTTGCTCCCTCCATCGATTTATGAGATTTATTGACTGTGTCAATCCCCCACTGGTCTACAAAGCAAAGCTTAATAACAAAATAATATCTAACGATAATTTAACCTCCCTCCCCCCTCTCCTGCCTTTACATTCACTGATTAAAACCTTAGCGCAAAAAAAAAAAAATAAACAAAAAGAAGACTCTAGAAAGAGTACAGAGAAGAGCAACAAAGATGATTAGGGGACTGGAGGCTAAAACATATAAGGAACGGCTGCTGGAATTGGGTAGGTCTAGTTTAACGAAGAGAAGGACGAGGGGGGACACGATAGCAGTCTTCCAGCATCTCAGGGGCTGCCCCAAAGAAGAGGCAGTCAAGCTATTCTCCAAAGCACCTGAAGGCAGGATAAGAAGCAACGGGTGGAAACTCATCAAGGAGAGAAGCAACCTAGAACTAAGGAGAAACTTCCTGACAGTGAGAACAATTAACCAGTGGAACAGCCTGCCTCCAGAAGCAGTGAATGCTCCAACACTGGAGGTTTTTAAGAAGAGACTTGGCAGCCATTTGTCCGAAATGGTATAGGGTTTCCTGCCTGAGCAGGGGGTTGGACTAGATGACCTCCAAGGTCCCTTCCAACTTTTTTATTATTATTATTATTATTATTATTATTATTATTATTATTATTATTATTATTATTATTATTATTATTATTATAAAACCTACCCTTAATCCAATCAAGTCATCAAACCAGCCTGCCGCATCTGGGTTTCATCTCCAGGTAAGTCCTTGAGTTATAATCATCCATTTAGTGACGGTTCAAAGTTACAACGGCACTGAAAAAAGCAACTTATGACCGTTTTTACATTTACGACCGTTGCAGCATCCCCTACGGTCATGTGATCAAAATTCAGATGCTTGGCAACTGACATATTTATGACGGTTGCAGCGTCTGGGGTCAGGGGATCCCCTTTTAAGACCTTCTGACGAGCAAAGTCAAGGGGGGGGGGGAAGCCAGATTCACTTAACAATGGAGTTACGAACTTCACAACCACAGTGATTCACTTAACCACAGTGGCAAGGAAGGTCGCAAAATGGGACAAAATTCACTTAAACACTGTCTCGCTTAGTAATAGAAATGTTGGGGCTCCACGGTGGTCATAAGTCAAGGAATACCTGTACTCGGAAAGTTTGCAGGTAGTCCTCGATTTACAATGATTTGTTTAGCGACCGTTTGAAGTTACAAAGTAAAGGCAAGGAAAGGCAAGGGAAGGGAAAGCAAGGGAAGGGAAGGGAAGGGAAGGGAAGGGAAGGGAAGGGAAGGGAAGGGAAGGAAAAGAAAGGAAAGGAAAGGATAGGATAGGATAGGATAGGATAGGATAGGATAGGATAGGACAGTGGTGGCGAACCTATGGCACGCGTGCCAGAGGCGGCACTCAGAGCCCTCTCTGTGGGCACGCGCACCATGCCCTGGAGATGGCAACTGTTCCTCTTCAACCAGCTGCCTGCTAACTCGCCGAGGTCCCACATGACTGGATGCATCCCAGCATGGCTGGTTTCCCTCCCACTCCTCCCACCCCTCCTGGCCTCACATGCTCTCCTTTTCCCGGGCACGACCCACTGCATCGCCTCCTGAGCTGTCGGCCGGCTGTCCAGCTCAGAGGCGGCTTCTCTGAACTGCTGGGGGCGGGCTGCGGAGCCCCAGAGTGCGCTGGTTGTGGGGCCGGCAGGCTGTGGCTGCTGACGGACACTGTTGACCCCCATGCGCTCACTGGCCTCTGTGTGCGGGGGCCGATGGTGTCAGGCAGCAGCCGCCCTGGCCCCTGCCTCACCTTGCCCTGCGACAATGGCACCCCCGCCCTGCCTCGCCTCACCTCTCAGGATGAGCCTCCTGCCCACTGCCCCACCTGTCAGAGACCCCCTGGATCTCCCCCAACCCTGCCCGGCCCCCACAGGCATCCTTTCCCACGAGCAACATCGATGTGACCACGCCCACCTTGGCCACACCCACCCAGTCTGCCATGACCACCACAGCCATGCCCACCCAGTGGACCACGCCCACCTGGCACCCGGCGATAAATAAGTGGGTTTTGGGTGGCAGTTTGGGCACTCGGTCTCTAAAAGGTTTGCCATCACTGGGATAGGATAACTTTTATTGTCATTTTTACCTACCCCATACATATATATATTAATCACTGTCCATCTTGAATACATAGCGGAAAGAGGAAGCTTGAGAGTTCACAAGGTTAATGCTGTATGGAATAAAACTGGGACTGAATCTGGATGTTCTGCTACGGATACCACGGAGCCTCCTCCTCCCAGAAGGTAACAAGGAAAACAGGTCATGAAGAGGATGTGTCGTGTCCCAGACAATCTTGCGGACCCTGCTCAAGCAACGCTTACGTGCCATGTCCTGGATGGGAGGGAGGGAACTGCCAATAATCTTTTCGTCCGTCCTCACCACTCTCTGCACCGCCTTCCTGTCCGAAGCAGTGATGCTTCCAAACCAGACGGTGATGCCGTATGACAGGATGCTTTCGATCGTCCCCCTGTAGAAAGTGGTAAGGACAGGGGAAGGAAGATGTGCTTTTCTCATGCGACGCAGAAAATGCAGGCGCTGCTGTGCCCGCTTCACCAGTGTCTCGCTGTTGAGCGACCAGGCCGGCCTACTTGTTAGCTGCACACCCAGGAATTTGATGCTGGTGACCATCTCCACAGGTGAATCATTAATGCACAGAGGTGTGTGGTTGTGCCTGCCTTTTCTGAAACCGACAATGATCTCTTTCGTTTTTGTGAATCCTCTGGCCGTTAAGTTAGAGTGCCGTCGGCCAGTCAATGCCGGCTGGCGACCCCCAGGGGGAGAGCCTTCTCTGTGGCAGCTCCTGCCCTCTGGAATGACCTACCCCCCGACCTACGTACAACTACGGACCTGCGCCTCTTCCGCCGAGCCTTGAAAACCCATCTATTCCATGCGGCCGGCCTGGCGTAGTTTTGATTGGGCTTTGCTAGGGGTTTTA